>NC_053158.1:165693553-165993553 GCF_016835505.1 Polypterus senegalus
ACCTGGCCTTCAACGAAACAGCACGGCTTACATAGCTTGGCAACGTATTGTGCAAAGTGCACTTTTGCCATCACTGTACTTTGTATGTAAAAGTCAGATCGAATGTTATTTACCTTGATTTATGTATTTATCGTCTTATAGCATAACGTCACAAGTAAACTTTAGAGCTTCCTGTGTTTAATTGACATGGGCACGCTGACACAGTACTTGTGTATTGAAGTGACTTTACCTGCAGGTGGAAGCTCCACGCAACTGTTGTTATGGTTCTGCTTTTGTCCAAGAACGGTTTCATAAGCTTTATGACCTTAGTCTTGGAAAGTCTTTCACCTATGGGGCGACTGGGATCTTTTCCTGAATGAGATTAAACACAGTTGTGTAGGGTGCAACAGGAGCTTCCACCTGCAGCTATAGATTCTTCAGTATGCAAGCGACTTTTCACACTAGTGTGTACATCTGGATGGTGTATGTGCACAAAAAATAAATCTGACTGCATTCTCTTTCCCATTGCTTGCATACTGAAGTGTCAGCAGGCATTTTTCGTGGGATTACATGTGTAATTTATGAGTATGCCCTTGTCGATCAAACACAGGAAGCTCTGCAGTGTACTTGTGACTTATTCTGTAGGTAGATTAAAGATGAGATTCTAAACCATCGTGAATGTAGTACGAGGAGTAGAGGAGGGTTGTGGTGTTGCATTTTAAGAAATACAAGCTGTGTCAGAAGGTCATGGAAAACCCATTCTTCACCTTGCACCATCTCTTTTTGTGTCGGGCAACAAAGCCATCTTGATGTCTTGAATAGTGGAAAAAAATTATGCATGAGAATTTCGAACGGTTGACAAATTTCTACTAATGCACCACCCATTACAAAGTGGTGTGACATGAAAAATTTGAGCCCTTTTTCAATTTCTTTTTAAACATGAGGACACAACTAGCCATCATCTAGTCCTTAACAAACTTTAAACTTAGGTAAATGTGAGGCTACAAACAATATTACAACTACAACTGCAATGAGCATTAACAAATTTGGTTTATAGAGAAAAGACCCAAGATAAATGTTCTCCTTGTTTTCTGTTTTAAACTTTTTTGCATTGTTGATTGTCTGTTGTTGGTGGTTTCTTGCTGTCAATAGTCTTTAGTCTACTTAAATAGTTTAATGTTTTACGTAACATTTAGTTTGAATATTAAAACATTGATTTTTATGTATGATTTCAAGCGAAGAAAGTGTCCAGGACAAGCACAAAGACATACCAGTTCCAGTTGACCATCTGACTTCTACCATTACAACTGCAAGTAAATCTGTTCAGGTGAATGGTGCAGCTACAGTAAGTACACTTTTTAGATTTTATTTCAAATACCTCAGTTTAATTCTGATTCTAGTTAATAGTTCTCTCTCCCCTCTTTTTCTTTTTTTATCTGCAGGGTGTTGAATTTTGAAGCTTAATAAAATGTTTAATTTTGACGCTGAATAAAATAGTTAAGTCATTAAGGGGGAGCTTTGGAAGATATTTATAATTTGCTGGTTTGAGTTTGCTTGCTTTTCCTGATTCTGTGAAAAATGATCAGACATTTGAAATCTCAAAGAGTGTGTGTCTGTTTAATTATGACATACGGAATTCTTCATTCATTCATGATCCAGTTTTTATGCTTTTTATCTCATAGTTTTTGCTGTGGCAAACATACCACATACTGCTCACTGTGCCTTCCCCATACAGGTTCTAGATTCTAAGAGTGTGACCAGCCTATTTCTCTCTGTCGGCACCTTGCATCATAATTTAGCCATCTGCTATCTTTAGATCTAGGTGATATAATTTTTTTTTTTTATGGGGGGATTTGACTCTGAAATAATTTGTTTATTGAAAAATAAACATATTCTGTTTCCATTTGTAGAAAAAGTAAGTACAAACAATGCAATTACAGTCTAGTAGCTAGTATTGCCCCCTTTGTCAGAAGCTGCTTTAAGCATTGGAGTAAGTTTTTTCCTCTCTTCCTTTTAGCTGTGCAATGGATGAGGGGTGTCTTGCAGGCACAGCCCCCACAGTATCTCAATAGGATTCAGATCTGCACTTTGACTTGGCCATTTCACAACCCTGTATTTCTTTCATTTTAGCCATTCTTTGATGGATTTATTGGAACGTTTAGAGACATTGTCCCATTGCAACTCTCAGTTTTGGTTGAGCTTCAGTCTTTCAACAAATGGTCATACTTTACCTTTAAGTACAGTCTGATGCAATGAAGAATTCATAGTGGATTTGGTGATAGTAGGCTGCCTAAAACCTGATGCAGTAGATCAGACACCAGTCTTTTTCTACCACCATGTTTTGTCATTGGCATCAGGTGGTTCTGGTCAAAAATGTCTCTTAATACTGTGGCCAGATAAACCCTATCTTTGCTTCATCTATCTTGACTGTATTGTTGTAGAAGTCCTTGTCTTTGCCTAGGTGTCCCTGATCTTTCTGTGCTGACACACCTCCCATATTGATCTCATTTGTGCAGCTCCTTTCTAAAGGTAGATTCATTCACACTGACATCAGCAGTGCTACCTGTAGGTCCGTTGATGAAATTCTAGGATTCTTCAGGACTTCTTATCATCTTGAGCTGAACTTTTCTGTGGCAGCCTGGTCATGATAAATTGTCAGTTGTTTGTAATTTTCTCCACATGTAGATAATCTTCCAGACAGTGGAATGGTTGATTTCCAGTTGTTGAAAGATAATGTCAAGTCTATTCCCACACTTGTAGGCATCTAATACCTTTCTTCCTGAAAGTCTCAGAGAGCTCTTTCCATCTAGGTATGGTAATAACACACACTTCAAAAACAAAGAACAGCCCAAAGTAAATGTCTTGACTTGTAAATAAAACCGATTTCCTTCAAGATCTTTTGTACCTGGTACTGTTTTTAGTTATTTGAGGTAGTGTTAAATATAGGGATGTGCAGTACTTACTTTTTGTACATGCAAAGTTTATTTATATTTTACAGTGGACTACAAAATGTAACATTTTTTAATAACATTTATACATAGATGCTGTTTAAATTCCTGATATATCCACATACGATAAAAAGGAAAAAAATTCACTTGTAATAGTGTGATCCAAGTTGTATTGAGTAAGCAATAGCAGCTTAAAACAAATCAAGACCACAAGTTCATGAAGATGCTGGACTTTGTTATATGGAAATGCATAAATATTATTGCTCACCTTGCAGTGGGAAAACTTGAGCCTCTGTACCATAATGTGATGAGCCAGTGACCTACTGCTGGAAAAGATAAAAAAAGGTCATTATTTGAAAGTTACACTATTATTTAAATGGCTGAAAAGGGAACATTCCTTTAGTAGTAAAAGAGGCTTGTGTTCCTGCTCACAGAAGTCTGGCTTCTGCTTACCAGTGCTAGCAATACACAGAATTTAGTCATGGTCACTTTTTTACTGATGTCTGTCTTTTCTACTTTGTTTTTTCTAAGGTACATTTATTTCCAATAATTTTTTAATAGTGTTGCAATTGAGCTTAGAAGGCTTGGATCACATTCAAAAGGCATATCATAAGAGCAGTGAAGATCTTATAAAAGTAATAGTTATTTCCCAAACTCGTCACATGTTCTTTTCTCTAGTGCTGTTCTGTCATTATACATTCAACTATTTAATATTAATATTGTATTTGCTTTTGCAGATTGTCTTGTGTAATTTTCTAGTTAATTCATATGAACATTTATTACCAATCTTTTTGGGGGACAAAAACAAAATATTGTAATTATAAAATTAAACTAAATGAGCCACAGTTCATGCAAATATTCAAGCAATATTATATTCCGAACATTATTTTCACATTAATTTTTCCTTCCTCTGCCCTAAATAGTGATTTCATTTTCTTTGCATTCCATCATTTTTATGAATAGTTTTTAATTATTCTCCATACTCATCACTCTCTTTTTTTTAATCACAGGAGTTGAGAAAACCTAGTTATGCAGAAATTTGCCAGAGGACAGCAAAAGATGCTCCACCACTACAACCTGCAAAAGAACTGAAGGTCAACAATAACATTGTTAATGATGAAAAAAAGTCACTAGAATCTCCAGGAGATAAAACTGACTCTAAGCATAGAGAAAATCTCTCCTCTAAGACAGCACCAGGACGACCAAGAGATATAAAACGACAATCTGGGCGCCGTTCATCACCAACAGTGGTACAGGGAGCAGGAAGACGTTACAACAAAGATCATGGCACACCTCCAAAATCTCCTCAGTAATTTCTGAGGTTTGCAATGAGCTCAAAAAGGGTTATCTTTATCCTAGAGTCACCTTTAATAGCACAGAAAACATAATGCTGGTTCAGGACTTCTAAAGAAAGTAACACTCTTGATGTGAAAAATTATTTTTTACTTTTTTTTATTTTCTGTTGTCTCCCTATTATAACATCCACTGTCCATTTGGAGCAGTCTGATATCTATTGTAGCATGAGTTAATCTTAAGTAAAATGTTAGAGTTCATTATTCATAATCTAGGTTTGCAGAGTGTACTAAAAACACTGAAACCTATTTTGATGGATTTAATGCTAAGTTTACAGTAGTAACTCGGCTTAACAAAAGAGAATTCTGAATGAATGCTGCATAAAAAGTGATGAGCAACTCCTTTCCCTTGATGGACTTTTACATGTGTTTAGTTTGCAGAGTACTTATTTTATTTGTGAGATATTTAACCTGTGAATCCATATTCTTACAGAAGCTGATATAGATGGCACAGAAATAGAATCCATGTTTGCCAAAATGTTTTTTAAGACCAAGTGCTGGGAATGAGTGGAATATTTTGTCTGGTGAAAGAGTTATACAGCTCTTTTCTTTTGGCCTCTACTGTATTTAGAAGAGATGTAAAAGGCCCACCATCCCACCAGTCTCCAATTACCTGTGTGGGCTGCATTTCTCCATTGATTTTTTTTTTATGTATTCCTTTATTTATTGTATTTTTCTGTAATTTTTTTAACAAGAACATTGCCCTCCCTATTTCTAAATTAAGTTTTATAAATTGATTGAAGGGATGGCAGTACATTCTTAGGAAGCTGATATTCATGGGCAGATCCAAGATTTCTTTAGAATGTATAAAACTTTTTTTTCTATTCCCAATTAGCATGCGCAGCATTAAAATGATGCGGGTTTGTTTGTTGTACGTATCCGTTATGTCTGTTACTTTAAATCGCCCAGCAGCCCACTGCACTTTAAAAGTTAAACACTTTTGTGGGCTCAGAAGAGTTTGAGGGAACGTACAGTGTTTTAAACCAAGTGTGCATAAACGGTTATTTGTGTTTTAGTTGATTTCTTTTAATGAAATGAGTTAATGTTTTCTATTTTTGCCTTTTTAAATGCAGTCAACTGGACGTCATTCAACAACATTTTCACATATCTTGAGTTAAATTATATTTTCCTTTTTTAATTTAGAAATGCAGATTTTTTTGGAATTATCTGTGCCAGAAATGCATTTACTCACCCAGAGTAGAGTAACATATATAAACCTATGGATATTTTTGCTTGTTGTAAATCTTCTCACAAATGTATTTTTCTTTTTGTATGTACACATCTGTGCTCTAATTTGAGTGACTCTTGAGGGAGAAAAGTAACCACATTTCTCTCTGCATCTTGTGCCAAGGGCTCCTGAACAGAGTTCACTTCTGTAGTTCTACAGTATATCTTGTTGACGTCTTCCTGCTTCATAAAGCATCTTCAAAACAGCAACAGTTGATTTTGATGCTTGGAAATATTACCCAGATTAGTCATTTGCTGCAGAAGTAATGCTATACTACATGATATTTTTGATATATTCTTTTTTTTTTTCTTTTTTTGCGATTTATTTTCTAGAAAGTAACAGACTTAAATTTCTAAATTTCGAAGGACTAGAATGCACTAAGTTTACCAATCTTTAGTTTGGATTTGACTTTTTTTGTTAGTAGTGCGCTGTTTATGTTTAATTACACAACAATGCAGTTAACTGAATGAAAATACTATTTAAACTGATCTTTTGATTTATTTTTTTTTTATTCAGAAGAAAATTCCATCCAGTGTTTGAAAACTTGAATTTTATTTAAACTTGAAAATGACTTTGCCTTAACTTTTATATATGACAACATGGTTTGCTTTTGAACCCTAAAGGGTTACCAAGAGTGGCACATGTGAATACCTAGGTATATCTGCTGTCATTGGTAAAAGATGAATAAAAATTATCAAATGTCATAAACAAACTAGAATTAAATTGCATTTTTAGTATACTATCTCAGATTTTTCAGTTTGTTTAAAAAAAAAAATCCTGTAAATGCAAATAGTCAATACTGTATTAAATATGTGCACTTGGGGGATTGTTCTTTGATTGTACAGTGTAAATAGTCAGAACATATAAAGAGGTACCTGTAAAATGAGAAAACAAGAGAAAATATTGAAAATTCATGTTGCTGTTGAACTGTATGTAGATTTTCTTAATGTGGGGGTGTGCGTGTTTTTAATTTTGAGATTTTTTTTTTTTTTTTGTGTTTCTTCCCCCCGAACCACCCCCACCCAGTTTTTACATTTTGGGTGTATTGAATTGAAATCTGCCTTTCTCATTGCAAATTAGGAAAAAATATGAGGCTTTTTTCATCAATATAGCTTTAAAATGGCTTTTCAGACATTTTCATGTTGTATGAACACACATTGGGAATTGAAGTATCAGTTTTTTGCAAACCACATAGTTTACCAATGTGTCTATTTCTTGCTGTGGGTTCTTGAAAGCTGCAGATTTGTGAGTGCAAAGAAGACAGTATATACTCAGAATGTCCATGAAGATCATGAGAATCGCACTGAGCACACAAAGCTCAACTTTGTTTGGTTCCTTTTGCTGCTTTTAGAGTGGATAAATTAAAAGTTCTCCGTATTCTGCCTTTCAGAGTCTGTCAGTCCCTTTTCAGAGGAGTTCTTGAAGTACATACCGTTCTTCACACTTGTCTAAGGGATTTTTTGGAAACAAAACACTAGGTACTCTGTGCTGCAGTCAGTGTTAAAAAGTAACATTAATGTGCTCTTGTTATTGTTTGTTGGTTCTATTATATTCTGAAAGAAAGAGACCATTTGCTTTTCTTCTGTGAGCAATGAGTATGGCAGATTATCTCCTACCTACATGGCTGCAAAGATTGTAGTTTGGCTGCCGAAACGTGTGAAGAAGAAAAGCTGCAACCTGAAACATTTTATCCATTGGCAGCAGGTTTTAATTCGATCTAAATTGGTTTGTGCGTTAAGGTTGAAGCTGTTGGTATTGTATTGGTCCATTTGTCTGACAAGCCAGCTGTGCTACAGTTGTATAATGTTTACGGAGTTGCAACTCATCAAATGCAGAATTTTCATTGAGCTTGGCTTCTGGTCTTTTGTGAAATATGTATATGTGTGATGTTATGTGGTTGGCTTTCTGTCTGCACAAAGGAAGAACAGAAAGCAACAATAACCAAATGTGTATTTCCTGACATTCTAAGTTTGAATGTGCGTAGGGAATGCTTTTCTGTGTCACAAAGCAATACCTGGCAGTACATGCAAATTTCTGCACTGGCAAAACTCTTGGTCAGCATACATTTATCAGAATGAGGGAGCTTAGGCTGTGCCCATCAAGACAACACAAAGTGTGACGATTTGAGAGCTTAAATTCAAGACTCTGATTTTCTGCAGTGTGTATGTTCTGTTCACACTCCAGTTAATGTTGTATGTTGACAATGATTGTGTAATAAGAACCCTGATATCAAATCTCCCCTTACAACTTAAGTATTTCTCCAATTCAGTGCTGATATTTTAACAAGGGTTGCAGCCAGTTTTAACATTTCATTTTGTTTAAGGTATAACACAATCTAAAAATGTGCCATCTGATAATAGGTGCATAAAAAACTTTTTTTTTCCTTATCAGTTTGTTACATGTCATTAGCATCTTATTACTCATTACACTAACAGCAGCAGACAATCTGGAATCATTTAATGAAAAAAAGAAAAACCTAACATAGTAATTAACAGTGGCTTTATTTTGAGGGCTTTTGTTTATGTTGTCTTAATTTTACTTCCATAAGACTGGAATCAAGGTTACATGTAAACTATTGGTAATTTAAGTTTTCTGTTTGTGTCATGATGTAAACTGTCTAATTTGGGAAAAATATGTAGCGTATTAAGAAAAATAAAGATCTAGGCACTGTTTGAAAATGTTAGCCCCTAAGCCTCTGTCTGTTCTTAATCTTAATTATTTTTTGTTTTTTATTAAAAAAATTAATTTGTGCTCTTTAGATCTATAATTTTATGTGTCTTCTTTTGAGTGCAAAAAAAAGACTTCTAGCAATAAACGTTTGGAGATTTTTTTCTACAGTATTTGCATCTTATCAACTCTTAATATTCATTGAGTCTTGTATGTACTGCGTTATTCGGCAGGTACAGAGTAATATGATTAAGTCTCTTTTACTTTGTAATCAGTTCTGTGGTAAACTCAATTTCATGTTTCTGGAACCATTGCAATAACTCTGTAAAACGAACCATTACCAAACTAATAATTAATGACTTTCAAGAGATGCTCCTGTTTAGGTGTAGTGTTTAGGTATGCTATGGCATGTTAGTATATATGTACCAGTGTCAGTACCCCACTGCATTTTAGGAACAAACAATCCTTGCACATAAATTGTTAGTCTGCTACCATCACTAAAATCTAGGAAAATGTAAACTACTCCTGTCAAATGTCCAGTGGTAGTTCCTTGGCCTTTGCTTTCTTGTTGCTGACAATAAAGAAAGTGAGGTTGTCGTCTGTTTTACTGTATCTTGAATGAAGTTGGTGGGATTGTTTGTTCTCCTCAGGATATCCTGTTGGACTGCTGCTGTTTTGATATCTGATCATTTTTGAATCAGTTAATCAGAACATAATTTGTTAGCAACACCCCAGATTGTCAAAGAACAGCCAAGAAAAAGAGACAACAGATTAGGCTGGGATTCAAAGCCAATTTGTGTCTTCGTAAAACTGAGGTTAGATTTGGGGAGCAAGTTGAGGCTACGGCTGAAGTAGCTGTAGACATGACTTTAGAAAAAGGAGTGTGCTTAAGGCGGTCGGTTGATTTGGATAGGGCTGCAACTAATGATTATTTTGGTAGTCAACTAATTGTTCAATTTTTTTTCCCAATTAGTCACGATTATTTCATGCCTGACTATTTTGATGCCTGCAACCTGTGGTTGCACATCCTTTTCTGGGCCTCCAGTGCATGTCTTACCTCATCTGCTCACGTCTGTCCACCTGTGAATGTCACCCTAATGTCTCTGCATTAACACGATTAAAATGAATAATAATCAAATTAAAATAACCAGTGAAACATATGAACTTGAAAATAATCAGATGTTTTATATTCGTGTGACCATCACAATAAAAAAGAAACACATTAAACAATACAAACTAAAGTGCACAGTCTTTAAACAAAAAAAGTACATTTAACTTAACCAAAAAAAACATCGTTAAAACAGAAATTTTTTCAGATTTTAGTAATAAATGACAAATTTTAGACATAAACTATATAATGTATAAAGACTGAATTGCAAAGATCAAATAAACACTTTCACAAAAGGTTCAAGGATGATATAATAGCTTCTGTGGTGCAGAGGCAGGAATTGCTGACTTATAATCAAGAGTCCCCCGGTTCGATCCTGACTGCCTCGTATATTTACCATTTTGAGTAGTGAGTTGCTCTTATTGTTAATATTATACAATAAACATATATTTGATTGCGTCTCTAACAGCAGCTGTATTAAATGTATAGTACTTGTAAAAGTTACCTTTTTTCCACATTTATTCCGTTGGTCACGATCACGATACATACTACCGCCCACCCCCGGGATCTGACGCTGTTACTTTTTATCTGCAATTGGGAATAACTGTAGATGTGAGTGATGTTTTGAGACAATCGAACTGGAAATTCTCTGATCTGGACGGATAAAAGGTGACACAAAAACGCTGGCAAATCTGCCGCCTTCATATCTCATTGTCACTTGATTTTGTTTTATTCAATTTTATTGAATGTTCCTGCTTACGCTGAATTAGTATGCGCCTTAAGGCCCATGATGTCAAAGCCGCACTGACAAAAGAACAGAGACATAGGTATATATGATATTTGGAATTCTTCATTTTATGACCTTATATTGTTGAAGCGGAGATGAAATAACCATTTATTAAAAATGTTACAAAAAACCACATGCTTTCAAAGGGTGTCCTATTATTTTCACATGACTGTATGTACCAGTGTCAGTACCCCACTGCATTTTAGGAACAAACAATCCTTGCACATAAATTGTTAGTCTGCTACCATCACTAAAATCTAGGAAAATGTAAACTACTCCTGTCAAATGTCCAGTGGTAGTTCCTTGGCCTTTGCTTTCTTGTTGCTGACAATAAAGAAAGTGAGGTTGTCGTCTGTTTTACTGTATCTTGAATGAAGTTGGTGGGATTGTTTGTTCTCCTCAGGATATCCTGTTGGACTGCTGCTGTTTTGATATCTGATCATTTTTGAATCAGTTAATCAGAACATAATTTGTTAGCAACACCCCAGATTGTCAAAGAACAGCCAAGAAAAAGAGACAACAGATTAGGCTGGGATTCAAAGCCAATTTGTGTCTTCGTAAAACTGAGGTTAGATTTGGGGAGCAAGTTGAGGCTACGGCTGAAGTAGCTGTAGAGATGACTTTAGAAAAAGGAGTGTGCTTAAGGCGGTCGGTTGATTTGGATAGGGCTGCAACTAATGATTATTTTGGTAGTCAACTAATTGTTCAATTTTTTTTCCCAATTAGTCACGATTATTTCATGCCTGACTATTTTGATGCCTGCAACCTGTGGTTGCACATCCTTTTCTGGGCCTCCAGTGCATGTCTTACCTCATCTGCTCACGTCTGTCCACCTGTGAATGTCACCCTAATGTCTCTGCATTAACACGATTAAAATGAATAATAATCAAATTAAAATAACCAGTGAAACATATGAACTTGAAAATAATCAGATGTTTTATATTCGTGTGACCATCACAATAAAAAAGAAACACATTAAACAATACAAACTAAAGTGCACAGTCTTTAAACAAAAAAAGTACATTTAACTTAACCAAAAAAAACATCGTTAAAACAGAAATTTTTTCAGATTTTAGTAATAAATGACAAATTTTAGACATAAACTATATAATGTATAAAGACTGAATTGCAAAGATCAAATAAACACTTTCACAAAAGGTTCAAGGATGATATAATAGCTTCTGTGGTGCAGAGGCAGGAATTGCTGACTTATAATCAAGAGTCCCCCGGTTCGATCCTGACTGCCTCGTATATTTACCATTTTGAGTAGTGAGTTGCTCTTATTGTTAATATTATACAATAAACATATATTTGATTGCGTCTCTAACAGCCGCTGTATTAAATGTATAGTACTTGTAAAAGTTACCTTTTTTCCACATTTATTCCGTTGGTCACGATCACGATACATACTACCGCCCACCCCCGGGATCTGACGCTGTTACTTTTTATCTGCAATTGGGAATAACTGTAGATGTGAGTGATGTTTTGAGACAATCGAACTGGAAATTCTCTGATCTGGACGGATAAAAGGTGACACAAAAACGCTGGCAAATCTGCCGCCTTCATATCTCATTGTCACTTGATTTTGTTTTATTCAATTTTATTGAATGTTCCTGCTTACGCTGAATTAGTATGCGCCTTAAGGCCCATGATGTCAAAGCCGCACTGACAAAAGAACAGAGACATAGGTATATATGATATTTGGAATTCTTCATTTTATGACCTTATAGTACATTTCAGAAAACATTGTGGCACGGATGCAGCATTATTCAAATTCATTCGCGTACCTTCTTGCATTTGTAATCAATGACTGCGTTTCCCCCCCCCCATACCAATGTTGCCCAGTCTGCACAGGACTCCAGGACATGCAGAGGAAAGAATGTTCCTCTGCAAGGTGTGCCATGAATGCTCTTCTTTTCTCAGTGGACCGCGTACATGCCTTGCACAGTACATGTGCTTTGACCGCCGCCAGGTCAACTTGTTATAGCATGATCAACCGGCCACCTGCGTGCTGCTGCTAGCACTGAATAAGCTCACGCCTTCTGGTGTCAGCGCGCAGCACCGGGGGAAAAAAAGAAAGAGACAAATATATGTGACATTTTGAAGAGATCATTGTATGACCTGAATAGTACCAATCTGAAAACATCATTGCACTAATGCAGTATTATTTGAAAACAAACAGATCGGGTGTACAGTAAAGTTGTACCTTGTAAAAGTTAGCTTTTTTTTTTACTTTTATTTTCTCCGTCTCTCTCACGCTCTCCTTCCCCTCCTGATCTGACCCTAAGTAACTTAACAGCGCCAGCATGCGTTCTCGAGAGACGGCGGCATCACATCTCCAGGATGCTTTCGTTTCAGATGCTCATGCATCGCGATGGCGCTGCCGTGAAAAGAAAGCTCTGCTTTACATAATCTGCATTCAAGGGATGCATTAGGGATGACTTTACCATAGGCAGGCAAACAACTTGGCAGGTGGGCCGTGGCACCAATTGCCACATTTGGGTACTGAGAAAAGAAACAGAATAGGTGAGGGTTAGTATTCAAATATAATTATCATGTTACTTATGTTATAGTGCTAATGACTAACAACAGAGATGCAGTATGTACAGTTAATCAGCAGCTCTAGTCAGGATATGCTAAACTGAAGTAGTGAGTCTTCAGCCGGGATTTAAAGGCTGAGACTGAAGGGGCATTTACTACCCGTGTTAGTGCCGTTTCTGTACTGTGACCAGTGCGAAATCCAGACTGGAATTTCTCAAATAAATTGTAATGCGTAAGGTGTGACTGAAGCTGACTGGTGACTACTTTTTCTAGTATTTTAGAGAGAAATGGTAAATTTGAAATAGGCCTATAGTTATTTAGTATGTGTGGGTCTAGGTCTGACTTTTTAAGTAAAGGTTTAATGACTGACACTTTTAGTGCATCATGTACTGTGCCATGCAGTAATGAACTATTGATAACGGTTAGAATAGGCTGCAAGAACATCCATTGCACTTTTACTAGTTTTGTTGGCACTGGATCTAGGGAACAAGTAGTGGGCTTCATTTTAGTAATTAAAGTTAAGACTTCCTGGTGAGTTACAGGATTAAAATTACTAAAGTGCTGAATGCAATGTGCGGCAGGGTCTGCTAAGCTAGTATTTGGTTTGTACTGTGATGCTGAGATCTGGGATCTTATATTTTTAATTTTCTCATTGAAGAAGTTCATAAAGTCTGTACTGCTAATATCTGATGGTATTTTGCACTGTTGATCTGAATTGCCATTTGTTAATTTAGCCACTGCTCTAAACAGTACCCAAGGATTTTTATTATTGCTATCTATTAATGTAGAATAGTATTCTGAGCGAGCTTTAAAGAGGGCTTTTTTATATTTATTTACACTCTCTGTCCATGCAATTTGAAAGACATGTAGCTTTGTTGTTCTCCATCTGCGCTCCAGTTTTCGACACTCTAATTTAAGAGCTCGAGTATTTTCATTAAACCAGGGAGAGTTTCTATGTGCTTTGATCACTTTTGTTTTTAGGGGAGCCACTGTGTCCAGAGCATCTCTCAAGGTCACATTATAATGTGATGTTAGCTGATCTAAATGGTTTTCCACAATTACACTCGACTTACTCAAGGTATCTATAAATTTTGAAGCAGAATTACAATCTAGATGTCGCACTGTCTTTGTTTTAATCTGTGAGTGCTGGCATGGGCAGAACTAAATCAAATGTAATTAAGAAGTGATCGGAAATAACTACATTTAATGGAGTAATATTTAAATTTTGAATTTCAACTTTGTAAGTTATAATTAAATCTAATGTATGGTTATGATTATGAGTTGGACCTTTGACAATCTGACAAAATCCTACTGAATTTAACAAATAAGTAAAACATTTGCTAAAAGTGTCAGTTTCCACATCAATGTGTACATTAAAATCCCCCATCAGAACTACGTGATCATAATTTATAGCCAAATCAGACAGAAGGTTGCTAAATTCAGTCATGAACAATGAATATGGCCCTGGTGGTCTGTAGACTAGCACTATAATTGTGTTGGAATCTGTTTTAATATTTAAAATGAATGCCTCAAAGGATGTAAAGTTGCCTAAATTTTTAGGAGTGATTTGCATTTTGTTACAATGAATTATTCCAAGGCCTCCTCCTCGACCAGAATCTCTAGACTTATGAAGGAACGAGTATCCATCTGGTGACGCCTCAGCTAGGGGAACAGTGTCACATTTACTAAGCCAGGTTTCAGTAAGAAGACACAGATCAGATTTTGTACTTAATATATATCATTTACCAAAACAGCTTTAGTGCCAAGAGAGCGAATGTTCAATAAACAGCATTTAAAACTGCATGGTTCTTTCTGAACTGCTGATATATTTTTTGTTTTAATTTGAATTAAATTTCTATTACAGATGCCCCTGGTGGAGGTCTGGTTTTATCCCTTGGTCTAATTATACACCTTATTTTTGGTTATCAATTAATTTATGGTTTGTATCAAGACTAAATTTACTGGATGCCCCACAACAGGGATTATGGGTAACAGCTTCAGGAAAATAACAGGTGGGATAAACAACAGCCTGTGATTTAAGATCACATGACTGCGGCCTGGATGGTGCTCTAATCAGTCAACCAGGCAGTTTTGCTGCCATATTTTGGGATAATACATAAGATCCCCTCCAGTTAGGATGAAGACCATCTCTTCTGAAAAATCCAGGCCTTTCCCAAAAATCATCCCAATTGTTCACAAATGCTATGCTTTTATTTGCACACCAGGTTTCTAGCCAGCAGTGAAAGGAATGCAATCTGCTATAAATCACATCCCTCTATATAATCTTGGTAAGGGACCAGATACAATTAAATTCCGACATTTTGTTTTAGCTTTGGTGCATAGAGAGATGAAGTTCCGCTTTAATACCTCAGATTGCTGTAAATAAATATCATTAGTGCCGACATGCAGCAATAAGGTAGATACTTCATTGTCGGCAACACGGTCCAATGCGGCCTTTATGCCAGAAATCTTGGCCCCTGCGAGGCACTTAACATTAACTGCTGGTTTAACATAGTTTGGAATTCTAACATTCCGCACTATGGAATCGCCAATTATGAGCACTTTATTATTCTCAGTTTCCACAGGCGCGCTGCGGAGAGCTGAGAACCTGTTCTGGGTCCGAATTGGTGACCTGGGTGCTGGGGACTAAATTTTGGATTCTTAGACCCCCGTCTTACTGTTACCCACTCGCCCTGTGGCTGAATTGGTGCTGCTGATTTCGGCGCACTGACTACAGTGGGACCTGGAGAGACTGAAGCGAATCAGATGTAGCGAATTGTCTAAACAAACCGAGTTGATCCAATTTTCGGTTTGCCTAATCGCTATCAGATTCCTAACGCGTCCTCCAATTCGCATATTTTCCCATCCAACTCTAAATTAACTAAACATTTTTGGCAGGTGAAGCTATCTGCACTGTCGGCCGGAAAACCTGAGCTGTACATACTGCAGGACACACAACATATAAACGTGCCCTCGATGGGCAGAGAGCAGATAGAACTTACATTAAATGTTGAAGTCATCTTTGCCGTTTTATAGGTGCTTCGGCGCTTTCCGTGTTCAGCTGAATCACCGTCGCTTTAAGTTTCCACCACCCGCTGAGCGATCGACTTTAATTTCTCACTGCCGGTTATTTCTACTGGTCAGCTGCCGGCTTTACCTCAGGTGAACTTGCTCGGGTGCTTTCGAAGGTCCACGTGCCTGTGGGAGACGCCGCCGCTCCGCTCTCTGCTTCCGCTCGCTGATCCGCTCTACTAGACGGATGCTGTATTTATTAACATGGGGACACACTCTTTCATGGTCCTGCCTTGCCAGTTCAGTCTTATTTTAATCAAGCCTGTAGTTCTTCAGGATAAGAGAAGAAGCCCACATAATAAACATGGGCATCTCCAGTCAGCAGGTAATTTAAACAGTATTCTCTACAGTCAGGAGGCAGTAGTGTTATTCACTGTAGCTATTGGCCAAATTAAGTTAAAACATCTGAACAATTTCAGTGTCTTCAGAAAGTATTGAGTCCTTCACTTTTTTCTAATTTAGTTACATTGCTGCCTTATGCTAAATTTATTTAAATTCATATATGAAAATAGTTTGTGAATACGTTAATATTAAAATAATTCAAATGATCTCGTATTGTCCAAATGGTTAGTTCCTCACACCTCCAGAGCCCTTTTTAATCTGCGCCAGGGTACTCTCTGTGTCAAGTTGGCAACAGACACCCATGTTTTAGCGAGTTTTTTTTATGGATTCTCTTCCCATGCCCCAGCGATGAGGTTGGATTCATTGGTGACTTTAAGCTGGTCAAGGATGGACTAGCATGGAGGTGTGTAGATGAATGTGGCCTGCTACAAACTGGTGCATACATTTGGTTTCTGCCTCGATAGGGAAGAGCTGAGTGAGTTAGAAAATGGGTAATTAATGTGTGTGTAGTTTTTATAGTTCATGAAACTGCTTTATGTCTGTGAATCTGAAAATGGGAAATACCGTGTAGTGTGAAACAAATAAAAGTAAAGCAAGATAATAAAAAGAAACCTAAAGACCAGTAAGCTGGTGCAGCAAACAACTCCACATCCTTGATGGGGTAATATCTTCTCCTCTGTTCGATATATCCATGCTGAGGGAGACGGCCAGCCCCATTCTGGTTCCACATCTGCTTATCAAACATATCTTTATCTTCTTCTTTGTTAGATGCAGTCAATGGAGTGTTGTCTGTAGAAGTTCTGTCGTTTGTGTTTGTGCAATGCCTACGGTAGAAGTGCGTGAAGAAGGCATTGAAAGGATGAGAAAGAAATAGAAAAACGCTCTAAATCCCCAAACATGTTTCACATTTTGTGCTATGCAATCCCACCGTCTCCACAACACTGTATATAAAGAGTGGTCTCATGTACAAAGTACTGTTGGAACAAGTGTGTGTTTTACAAGGCCTTACGCTTCTACACATGCGTTCTCCTTGGTCTGTTGTCGAAATTGCTTTTGGGAATTCAAATCCTGAAATTAATTCAAATGCCAATGAGAGAGTATCAACAATTAGGGTTCGTTTTTCTTCTTTCATTAATTGACCCGTCAGCACAATGACCCTCACTCATGCAGAACACGTCGTCCGTATGTCTGTCCAGACTGCACTTTAAGGAGGGCTACCAAGGAACATTTTCTATATGTACAATCTAGAAAGCCTGATCAAAGCGAGTACAGCGCCCAGCTTTGGAAACTGGCCAATTGACGTCAGTTATTCAAAGGTGGTTCTTATTGTATTATCGACGTTCCCAAATCCAGTTCTGCTGCATCTTGCATAACATTTTATTATCTGGATATGCAAAGCAAGAAGTTAGGAAATGTGATCCCTTGATGGTAACAAACGTCTCTGTTAGTGGCCTCGTCCTCCACTATATGTACAGTGTGTGTGTGTGTGTGTTTGGCTCTGAAGAGAGGAAATGAAGCAGGGTAGGGAGCTGAGCCTCATCTTATATTATGAAACGAGATGTGTCTAAAGGAGTCGACCAGAGAGTTTTTAGATGTATTGGAACATGGAGGATCATGAGAACAATCTAGACGAGAACAGGCCAACAATGCTCGCCAGTCCGTTCCACTTGATTCTTCAAAAAAAAACATTGTTGAGTTTTGGAAGCCCCTGAAATCTTACCACACTACTTGGTAGCTTATTCCATGTGTGTGTTTCTCTATGTAAAGAAAAACTTCGTAATTTTCGTGTGAAATTTACCCTTGGTTTCCAACTGTGTCCATGTGTTCTTGATGAAGTCGTTTTAAAATAAATCTTAATCCACTGTATTTTAAATGCTTCAGTCCAGTCACTTTTCAAATCTCCTTTTGCTTAAAGTGACCAGGCTCAGCTCTTTTAATCTTTCCTCACAACTCATCCCCTGTAGCTCAGGGCCATCTCAACAGTAACTTTGGTAATGTGCTGGTGGCCCTGTTTTCAGAACTAAAAAGAGTCGTACGTAGGCATGAGAAACATCGTGGGCCCCTAGCCAGTGCCCATACATTAAGACCTCCTTACCAGTAGCCCTGGAATCAGCCTAGTCGCTCTTCTCTGGACCTTTTCTAGCGCTGCTATGTCCTTTTTGTAGCCTGGAGACCAAAACTGCACACAGTACTCAAGGTGAGACCTCACCATTGCATTATAAAGGTTGAGCATAACCTCCTTGGACTTGTACTCCACACATCGTGCTATATAACCTAACATTCTGTGAGCCTTCTTAATGGCTTCTGAACACCGTCTGGAAGTTGATAGCATAGAGTCCACTATGACTCCTAAATCCTTCTCATAAGGTGTACTCTCGATTTTCCCGACGGCCCATTGTGTATTCAAACCTAACATTTTTACTTCCTATGTGTAATACTTTACATTTACTGACATTAAATCTCATCTGCCCAATTCTGAATGCTATCCCAATCTCAGTCAGTAGTGATTCAATGGATTCTACGCATCATGTTTTTGATGTTCGATGATGATGAAACAAAATTGAAATGGTAAACATTAGGAGGCGACAGTGTCCACCTCTCAACAGAAACAAATGTATTTCAATCAAAGTCTGTATTTCTACGTAGATCAACCGTAATAAACATGACGAGAGGCCCAGCTATCCAATCTCCCATGAGCACCAGGTCGAGAGTTCAGCCCAAAGCCTTTCCATTCACGTCTTTCTGCATTTTCTCTTTTGTAGTCTTCTAGGGTGCAGTTCCTCATCCTGCTGCAGCTGGATATGAACTGCTGGTTCCTCTTCCAGCTGCTTATTTTTAATGGTTTTTCTTGGGCGATATGGGTGGTCCTGGAATGCCTTTCTGTGAACCGTTTCGCTCACGTCTTCCTCACTCTCCTAGGCATGGTCACTTCCAAAAACTCCATAGTCCAAACATCACGAGGAGGCAAAGCGAACTGTGGCTATCGATTGACGCAGATCAGTGGGCTGATCAGTGACTATAACCCAGCAGATGGGTCTAGCCAGACATAACTGTGCCTTCCAACAAATCTCTCCTACTGATGCCCATTGTCCCCTACCCGCCTGTGCTTTCGCAATCATCTCCGACTGCCATTGTGACAATAAGGCTTCAGTCCTACAGCCTGTTGTAATGTGTACATATATACGGTAATTCACACTAACTATAGATATTAGAATGTCTTCATTAAAGTGTTCACAAATCTGTTTAAATTTATTAGACTATACATACGGAGCCCTCCATAATGCTCAACACAATGACACATTTTTCCTTGATTTCCCCCTCTGCTCCACAATTTAAAATTACAAATCAAACCACTCAGACGTGATTACAGGGCACGTCACAGACTTTCATCTAAGGGTATTTGCATACATTTCGGTCACACTGTGTTTCTCCCCCCCATTTCAGGGCACCATAATGTTTGGGACACAGTAATGGCAGGTCTATTAAAGCGTCAAATTTAGATCTTTGTTGCATAACCTTGTTTGAAGTCTGCAATTCACAGACACCACCAGGTGCCGAGTATCTTCTCTGGTGATGCTCCACCGAGCCACTAATGCAACCAACCATCTTCAGCTCCTGCTTGTCCCCTTAAGTTCTCTCTTCTGCATGTTGAAGGCCTGCTCAAATGGATATCAATTGGGTGACTGGCTTTGCCATTTGAGAGTTTTCTGTTTTTTGACACTGAAGAACTCCTGTGTTGCCTAAGCTGTATAATCAGATCATTATCTTATTGTTAGGATGTTGTGCCGTCTAATGAGTTTGCAAGCATTTACTGAACCTTGAGCAGATCAAAGGTTTTCATTAATGAGGATGTGGGTGCCAGTACCTGAGGTGGCCATACATGCCCAAGCCATCGCACCCCTAACTCTGTGTTTAACAGATGAGGTGGTCTGCTTTGGGCCTTTTCTTTTAGTCTCGACATTTCAACCTTCACTCTGATGCAGGCTCATCTTTGTCTCTTCTGTCCACAAAACGTTTTTCCAGAGTTCTGCAAGCTCTTTTAAGTCCTTTTTTCACAAACTGGCCATCCTGTTTTTGTGGCTAACGAGTGGTTTGCATCTTGTAGTGTGGCTGTTCATGAGGTCTTGTGCGGATAGTCATTTCTGTCACACACACATCTGTCTGCCTTTTGACGACTGTTTCTGATCTGTCGGACTGGTGTTTGGGGCTTTTTCTTTACCAGAGCGAGGATTCTTCTGTCATCTGCCCAGTCAGACCAGTCCCTTTGTGATTACTGAGCTCACCAGTTTTGTTTTTTCTTCTTAATGATATTCCAGACTGGTGATTTAGGTAATCCTAAGGCTTTACCGATGTCTCTAATGGTTTTGTTCTTGTTTTCTGGCCTTCTAGTGGCTTCTTCGACTTTCACTGATTCAGGTTTTCTCCTCATGTTGAACAATAACCACTATGGGCTCCAATGGGTAGAAGCACAGCCAGGTACCTTATGGCCGCACTAATGAAGCAATAAAAACACCTGTGACCCCCAAACATTACGGTGCCCTGACACGTGGGGTGTGTCAGGGTGGGTTTGGGGCGGGTGGTCTGTGTATGAAATTGAATTGAATTGTTTGATTTGTAATTCTAAAGGGTGGGGCAGAGGGGTAAATCAAGGAAAAATGTGTCTCTGCCTCAAAAGTCATGGCGGGCGCTGTATTTATCTGATACCATACGGGTGTCTTTTTATACTCTCACAGAGTGCCAAGTCAGTCAATAAAAGCATCACAAATTGAACCGTCCCGTCACTTATCCCGTCACTCCAAAGACGCGTACCCACCCCGTGTGTCGACTTGATTGGCAACCCAGAATGAGTCCACCAGAGCCACTGGTCTTATTGTTTTCAGTGCTGCCAGGATGGACTCCAGTTGTGAAGAAGAAGATCATCGCTTTCAGAAACTCTTCAGATGTCTTAAGTTCCACCTAAATGTAATGAAGCCAAGCATGCAACCCATTTCAATAAAATCCTTAACAGAGGACGGCTTCTATTAAATTGAAAATGATTGCATACCTTGACATTCACATTTTTTTTCTTCCATTATTAATTAAAATTTCAGCTCCGTACAACAGAAGGTATTTTCTTCGTTTCTATAGCAACGCAGTGATCCGTACCCGCTCTGCCAACATTTTGTACTAAGCTGGGATTTTTTTTTTGGTGCAACACTTGAATCAGTCCTTAGGTGTATTTTGAACATTTTCTGTAGCTGAAACAATTCTCATGTCCCTGGTAACCACCAGAGGGCACTGCGGCACCCAAACACAACCTCCCAGACTCCTCCGGGCTTCAGAAACAGAACACGTCTTCTCTCTGCTAACACAGCACAGCAGGGTCTCTCCTCCTCTCCTCCTTTCCACATTTTCTTTTCTCTTGTCTTCTCCTCAGCCAGTGTTGTTCAGCTCCTCTCCTGTCTCTGTGTCAATCTGACCTGGGCATTGCCCACAGGAAGTACTTCTGAGCCAGGCAGAAGCCTTGTAACAGTAGGAAGCGCAAGTACCCACCCGTGGCAGCCCTTCATGGCCCCCATACAGTTCCCAGTATGCCCTGCGGGTGTCCTTATGGGCACCGCAGTCCAGTCATGCTGCTAGCCAGTGTCTCAGGTTAGCGAACAGTTCACATAAGTTCTGTCCCCGTGTCGCTCATGCTGGTTTCCAGGCCGAGTTAAAGATCCTTGACTAAGCATGGAATGCGAAGCCTTACCTCCTGACCTTAAAATTAAGAAGGTTCTCATCAAATAGGCACTGAAAATCAGGGTGAGGATAATGGGGGGCAATTTAAAGGCACACAACGTCGTCATCGTCTTGATTTGTCAATATGGCGTTAAGGCCGTGTATAGTGACCCACCCACCAGGTCCTTGCTGACTGAATAGAAACATTGGGAATTTTGTCAAGATATTTCAAACAACTGTAGATTTTATTTCCAGATCTGTCAAAATCCATCCTCCAACACGCTATATCCTAACTACAGGGTCACGGGGGTCTGCTGGAGCCAATCCCAGCCAACACAGGGTGCTAGGCAGGAAACAAACCCTGGGCAGGGTGCCAGCCCACCACAGGGCACACACACCAGGGACAATTTAGACTTGCCACTGCACCCAACCTGCATGTCTTTGGACTGTGGGAGGAAACCCACGCAGACACGGGGAGAACATGCAAACTCCACACATGGAGGACCCGGGAAGCGAACCCAGGGCTCCTTACTGCGAGGCAGCAGCGGTACCCACTGCGCCAGCATGCCACCCTGTCAAAATCCAATTTCAGGCATCTTGATGTGAACTCGTATTTATTTTTGCATTCATTTTCTTACATCATAAAAGTTACTTCTGCTCCATTCCAGGGAGGCCCATCTTAATATACACATCAAGATCTCTCAAAGGTGATTTTTGTTAACGTGTGAACCTTCATTTCAGATATCTAAAGCACAATTAGAGATCTCTGAAATAAAGGAAGAGTGTGCAGGAGGCGAGACCTTGAAATGCACTCCGGACATCTTTAGATATCTTGAAATATACAAGAAGCTGTTTTGGGGGATCAGAGTATTTGTTTGAGATGTTGGCATTCATATGAGGATATCGTAAAATGTACTGCAGAGATAGAAGGGAAGAGTCTGCCCAAAACTGATTATTTTTGATATGTTACTTACCCCATGATGATTGTAGTGAGGCTGAAAAGATTTTTCATGTAGATTGGAGAAAACAAATGTTTATCATAAACGCATTGGTAACCAATGCTCTGAAATGACGGAAGACAAAAACCTCCTGTTAGTCGAGTCGATTAATCGGCCTGTCGGTTATCCAGTTGTATGCTCACAATGTGCCAAACGCGGGCCTTTTGGGCTAACGTATTGTTAAATAGAACCTGAGGCCTCATGGGATTGACCTTTTGAACTGAAGACCCTTCTCTCCCCCTCATTCGTCAGTCAGGAGTCCTGTCATTTATTTGAAAAGGTGACTCCCATGAGGCTTTAGGTTTCCTGTTTAGGACGTGCACTAATTTTTCCGGAAGTGTCTATTCAACAACATTTTTGCCAGTTTACTTGTGTGGACTCCTTTCTGCCTCTCACCACCTCAGATGCTGTTATCGTAAGTCGGCCCGTATGAAAATGCAGACAAGAGGAGCGTCTCTGAACGGCACACAATTAAACTTCTCTGCCTTTGGTACCCTAAACTGAGTCGTCGCCTTGACGTGGCAGAGTGTTTTGTCTGATCGATGATCCCCCTGAGCGATGACGTCGGCAGTTGTGTGATCCTGTTAGGGCCAAACATGGAAGGTCAGAGGTGAGGGCTGACTCAACCAAACCCCCCCACCAAGTGTCTATCTAAGGTGGTGCATGCTGACAGGCAGTGGAGTGGAGTGGAGTGATTGAGAAATGCGCACCTCACTACCATCGATATCAATGACTCCTTTCCATCTATCGTCGGATTGATGGATGGCCATGAGTGACACTTTTTTTATTAACCTCCTTAACGTTATGTTTTTCCTCAAATGATGTTTTCATTGAATCTTATCTTTCTACTGTAAAATATGCAAAACACAAGTCAGGAGTTTAGAAAGTATAATAATCTTACAAATAACAATACAGTAATCCCTCGCTATATCGCGCTTCAACTTTCTCAGCTTCGCTCTATCGTGGATTTTATATGTAAGCATAACTAAATATATAACACGGATTTTTCGCTGCTTCGCTGGTTCTGCGGACAGTGTGTCTTTTTACTTCCTGTACATGCTTCCTCAGTTGGTTTGCCCAGTTGATTTCATACAAGGGACACTATTGGCGGATGACTGAGAAGTTTACCAATCAGAGCACGCAGTTAAGTTCCTGTGTGCTGAATGCCGTGTTAACCAGGAAGACTCGTCTCGCTCATTCAGCATCAACGTGTTTCGCTGTGTAAAGAGTTAACTTTTGTGTTTATCTTTGCATAGTCAAGCCCTTCATTATGGCTCCAAAACGATCTGCTCCTGCTGCTGCTTCAGGGGCCGTGCCCAAGCGCCAGCGGAAGATGTAACGATTGCCGAAAAGGTAAACATTTTGGATTTGTTGAAGGAAGGGAAAAGCTACACCGCTGTAGGACGTCATTACGGCATCAATGAGGCTATGATTCTTTTTATTTAAAAAGTAGGAAAGGAATATAAGATCTACGGCTGCAGTGTCCTTTTAACCAGGGTGCAAAATGAGTTGTAAGTGGATGTAATAAGGCAGTAGTCTGGATGGAATCTGCTTTAGGGATTTGATTGAAGCCTGCCAGAAGAAGAACAATGGCAGTGCTACACAATCACCTGAAGTGGCTCCTTTAAGGGCTGTAACGCTCTCCTTTGTTGTGCAGTAAAATAAAACTCATTGTTATCGGACAAGTCATCATGTCATTGTTGGTGAGTAACCATAATTAATTTTCTACTTACAGTACTTAGTACATGTACGTACGTTTAGTGTCACTGTACACACATTTACTGTATACTATTTTTCTTGCATTGTACGTATTTATTGCTGGTGGCCTGTCTATCGTAATGGCTGTAAAATATGTGATATCGGAGACACTCGATATCTTTAAAATAATATTTAGGTTTTACTGTATATAAACAGTGTGTTTATATACATAATTTCAATGAATCTTACCTAATATCTAAGAGAATACAAAGGGATCATGCTGTATAACTCTGCGGGGAATATTTATAAACAGTGTGGGAGAGTTTATAAGGGCTTAAAATATATAAAAATAACCATCCAAACATATGGTTTCTACTTTGCGGATTTTCACCTATCGCGGGGGGTTCTGGAACGCAACCCCCGCGATCGAGGAGGGTTTACTGTAATATAAACAGCACACTTCACATGTGTGAGGGACTCAAGCGTCACTTTCAGATTCCCAGAATCCCTTTCAATTTCACTGCCTGATGACAGATTCACACAGAGGTGTTTCTTATGCGACACCATTATGAGGCTAGCAGAAGACGCGTCTACACCTTTGCTTGGGTATCCGATAGTTCAGGCCTGTCAGTTACATGAGACCCGTCTATACCGTTGACTGACTGATGCTCTGCACTAACGGTGTTGGCACTTTAATAGCCTGAGTGACGCTCGGGTCTGGCACGAGACACCTCTATACCGTTGCCCAAGTGACAATCTGGACTAATGCTTTTAGCCCTGTTTTCACAGTCCAAGTGGTGTGCAGGTCTAAGGCTAAGCAGATTAAATGAAAGTTCATTTACAGCATTTGGATTGAAGGGTCCAGTGCTGAACCAGAGGGTTGTAAGCCTCAATGGACGTTGTTGTTCTCAAGTGGACAGAAGAAAGGTGGAAGCGGCCCAGAATGTTAAGTTAAAAGCCACAACAGGGTTGGCCTGCAGTCTTCATGACACTGATGGCGTGGGGTTAGTCAGTATGGAAGATATGATCAACAGGCGTCCAGGACAGAGCCGCCGGTGCGGTGATTGTGCTCGTGTTTGGATGAGGACGGCACTTTCTAAAGTTTACCCTTTCCTTCTTTACAAGCACATATTCAAGATATTCTTTAATGTGTAAAATCTAAGGGGGACACTCCAACAATCTGCTCAACGCGTCTGACGGTTTATAAAGCGACAAATGTCCATATAGCAAACAGCAACGTCCCCCTTCCAAATATAACCGCCTCCGTGCCAGGCCAAGCACTTGTATGTTCGCCTTCTAAACTCTGCACTTGGTCATCTGGGGCCCAAACAACTGACTGAGAATCCAAGCTGCCCTTTTCAGCTGTCACACTCTGGTTGCCAATTTATTTCCTATGTAGAAATATTTATTTTGAATCTCTGAATCTCTTGTGAAAAAATGTTGAAACATTAATGTCAAAATTGAATACATATTAAAAGTAGCCGTGCCCGGCAGCTCCGCGTAGTAGTGAAACAGGACAGTGAGGAGGGCCCTGCCCGCCTCCCCACTCCTGACGTCCTGCTTCCCCATCGCCTCGACCCGCCACCTCTGTCTCGGATTAGCACCGATATATCACTCCTGCGAGCGAACTATGATTCTTAGCACAATGAGAGAAGTCGCAACATCAACTGGAATGTTCAAACAAGTTATAAAAAAAGCAGTTCTCTCGTGAAAAGCGGACAGACAAACGTTGCATTTTATAGATATAGAGATTAGAAATATAACTTGGCATTGTGGTGTGTGGTTAAGGCTTTGGACTTCAGACCCCTGAAGCTGTGGATTCAAATCCCGCTACTGACAGTGTGTGACCTGAGAAAGTCACCTGACCTGCATTTGCTCCAATTAAAAACTAACAGAAATGTAACCAATTGTGTCCTAAATGTTGTGTGTCACCTTGGACAAAGATGTCAGCCGAGTAAGTAAATATAAAATTATGATGGAGCTAGTAAAAGCAAATGCATAATTTAGACCCCACTGCAGCCATTTTCCTGCCATTTTATTCAATTAATGAGGTGGCCCATTGGACAAATAAAAATAAAACGGTAAGCAATTCACACATCGCCATGATATTAACAATCCACTGAAGTGTCAGGACATTTGTTATGAGTGGATAGCTGAACCTTAAAGTTGACCAGCTACTGGTCTTGAAATCACAAAGACGCCAGTTCCGTTACCAGTTCTGCCTCAGCGTGTGACCTGATCAGGCTGCTTTAATCCGCCTGGGCTCCAACTGTAAAACAAGATATTTGTAAAGGGTTATAAATGTGTCCTTTATATTGTAAGTTAGAGCCCAAGTGATTGTATCAGGTGCCTGCCAGGTCTTCATATGCGTCCGTAGTATTGTGACTCTTCCAAACAGGACACGTTCATTAGGTTCTTCTTCTGGTGCCAAAGGTCGGTCTGAGAAGCTGCCGCACGTGACTGATCTGCACAACGCCCGCGTCAATCTGAGGCCTAACAATTGATGTGCTTTAAAATGTTAACGTTTGTCTGCACTCTTTATTCTTGGAAATGACAACAACAATATTTATTTATATAGCACATTTTCATACAAATACATAGAAAAGTGCTTTACAAGATGAAGAAAGAAAAGGTTATGAAAAAAATAAAACTAAAATTAGACAATACTAAGTAACAAAGTAACCAATCGGTAGTAGCGACGGGCAGTGTGTACAAAGGGCAGGGACTTAATCAGTGCGAGCTTATGACCCGCGCTTACTGGGAATTCCTCGTTCGTGGGGAACAATTGCAAGCCCCGGTCCCCATCACAAATGGCGTTCAACGGCTTACCCACGCCTCTCGGCGCCGGGTAGACGCACGTTGATCTATTCAGTGCAGCGCGTGTGCAGCCCCGGACATCTAAGGGCATCACAGACCTGTTATTGCTCAATCTCTCATTGTCTCTCTAAGAAGTTGGACGCCGACCGCTTGGAAGTCGCGTAGCTATTTAGCAGGAGGGAGTCTCGATCGAAAGTAAGATCCGATGGCCACAAGGATAGAAAAACAAAGCAAAAACTCCAGAGGGCTGGAGAAAAAAATAAAATAAAATCTGCAGGGGATCCAAGGCCACAAGACCACCGAGACCCCACTAGGCATTCTGTGTAACATAAATGATCTCAGTCAGTCCTCATGGTATTCAGGCTCCACGTGGAAGAACTTGATGATGACGGTCATGTGGGCCTCTGGCCTTCAATCCAACAATGTAGGGACATCACGGTGCTTTGATCGGGTGGTGGTGAGGGAACAGCAGAGAAAGTAGGAGTCGGTACGGACTGTGGAACCAATATGAATGATAATGATAATTAAATGCATATACAGAACATCAGGGTTACACTAAAAGGAAGCTGTGAGAAAGCCATGTTAACGTAATGTGTTTTCAGAAGTGTTTTTAAAGTGCTCCACCGTATCAGCCTGGCGAATTTCTATCGGTCAGCCATTCCAGATTTTAGGTGCATAACAGCAGAAGGCCGCCTCACCACTACTTTTAAGTTTGAAGATCTAAGGTTGTGATTTGGAGTGTAAGGTGAAAGTCATTCTGAAATATAGGATGGAGCGAGATGATTTAAGGCTTTGTAGACCATAATCAGTATTTTGACAATAAACCAATTTTTTTTAAAAAGGACACTTAAAGTCGTTTGTTTTCTTACTGTTATATTTGAAGTTCAGAATTTTCCAGTTAAAATGATGGATTCCATGTACCCTCACCAACCAATTGTCTTCTTCCCTGCCTAAATGTCTCTTTACACTCGATAACTACACTTGTGTCAAAGGTCAGGTGTTGTTCCAGTTAGAAATGTAAATAATTTGGTTTCATACAGTTATACGTGCGATTGCTTGATGGAGCACTTAACACTCTGAGCGTCTTATTTCGTATCACAGTGACGTGCAGGGCTGTCTGATTTCAGAAGAGCCGAGGTTAGCTTTTCTACAGCACAGAGACTTGCCTTCGTAAATCGCAGCGATTGCTTGATAAGACCTTTGATTTTAAAGAGCATGCCACCCTGTTGTGTTTGCCATCAACTCCGTAAAAGCAGGTTTCATTTAGAAATTCTACGCGTAACGGTCGACAACGTCCGCCATGTTGAACTTTCGTATTTATGGCCCCATCTTCATGAAAATTGGTAGGCGGCTTCCCTGCGCTAACCGAAACCAATGCATGTACTTATTTCGGTGGTATGACGCCACTGTTGGCCGCCATATTGAACTTTCCAACGTTACTAATTCTCCAACTTCCCGTGTAGGTAGGAGGCTGACCCCATCTTCACGAAATTTGGTAGGTGGCTTCCCTGCGCTAACCGAAATTGATGTACGTACTTATTTCGGTGGTATGACGCCACTGTCAGCCGCCATATTGAACTTTCCAACGTCACTAATTCTCCAACTTCCTGTGTAGGTAGAAGGCTGAAATTTGGCAGGCTCATTCCTTACAGCTTACTTACAAAAGTTAAGCGGGTTTCATTTAGAAATTCTACGCATAACGGTCGATAACGTCCGCCATGTTGAACTTTCTTATTTATGGCCCCATCTTCACAAAATTTGGTTCCCTGCGCTTCCCTGAGCTAACCGAAACCAATGTACGTACTTATTTCAGTGGTATGACGCCACTGTTGTTCGCCATATTGAACTTTCCAACAGTCTTTGTTACTTATGGGCCCATCTTCAAGAAATTTGGTACGTGGGTTCCGAACACTAACTGAATCCTACTTACAGTACGTACATATATACGTTCATAGCCTGCAGCTCGTCGCGCGTGTGAGGCGGCGTTGGGTCCCCATCCCAACGCCTCCCATGTTGTTGGCTGCCTGCCTATATAAGGCCGTCTGTCGCTCCAATCTCTTCATTCCCTTCCTTGCTTCGCCATGGGATTCACGTCTCCCTGCTGATAACCGCAGCCTTTTTATTTAATCCACGGCTTCTCCACTGTTTTATTGTTCGTTTATTACAATTATAGTTATTGTGTAGGTATTTTAGACTTACTTTACATTGTTCAGGTACATATTTCCTTTATCGTTCCATTCATACCCCCATTAACATGTCTATTGAGTCAATCACCATCGATCAAAGAACTGTCACTTACCAAGTGGTTTCCATGCCCGGAGATGGCGCCTGCCTTTTCCATTCTCTGTGTTACATATTGCACGGCCATATCAGGCTCACTCTTGATATCCGGAGGAACATTGTGTCTTATGTATTGAATGACTGGGACAGGTTCAAGGTGTGGACTGATGACGGTACAGGAGATAATTATTCTACACAGGAGCACTAGAAGAGTGAAATGCTTAAGCCCTTTAGCTATGCATCTGCATGTGAGTTGATGGCAGCTGCCGATGAATTGTTCGGTTTGTCGCTTTCAAGTATACCGAAATGGCCAAATATTTTACACCTTTGGACAACTGCCAATGCCTCTTAAACATCTTAGATTCACAGGTGACGATTTCAGTAGTGGACACTTTGATGTTAATGAATGTTTAAACTCTCAAAAGCTGGATGTGATTTTATCGATGAAACCGGTTGTATACTTACAACGCTTGACAGATGCTGAATGTCACTTCAACACAAGTCCTACAAATATTGTCGTAATTGAAACAAACCATGAAACTCAAACTGATTATGACAGCAGCAATCCAAGCTGTGAGATTTGAAACAAGATTACTGTTCACATGGCCAACTATACGTTGCATTCTCAAGAGTGAGCTCGCACAGCTTCGACATATTACAACCGAGGGCTGAACTCACAATGTGGTATACAAAGAGATCCTTAACAAATAATTATTGGTATATTTTCCCTCAGTTTAAAAAGGTTTAATTTTCTTCTTAATAAAACTTTTAAGGCAGTACTTCGCTGCTGTGAATCACAGGTATTTTGCTAGTACCTTATAAAGCAGAGATGTTTACATAAAGATGTAATGAAGAAAAGAGTCGCATCCTTTGTGCATTGGTGTTTTTTTCTTTTTGAACCTCGTCACACATGCACAATGGAGGACCTCCTCACAGGCTCAGTTGTGTATGTGATAACCCGCCGAGACGCTAACACTGTACTGAGACTCGGCCTCGTCTTTGGGGTGCAGGATACCAACTCAGTGTCACAGTGTGTAGCAATTTACTGTGAAGTTTGATGACCCAAAAACACCAAAGAAGGTGGAAGGAGCAGAGCCATGCTGCAATCTTACCAGATACTCCAGAGATCTCTTCTCACCCACTGCATTCATCATGGTATGCATGAAGAAGCTTCTGAAAACAACAGGAAAGATGACTCGGTGTCAAAGCCAGATGATTGTCTGGAATACTGGACAACGGAGCAGTTTGATTATCGTATTGGCAACCACTTCATAATCGCAAACTGGAATGCGGCACACATGTGAGTCACTGAAGTCGCTTGGTCCTTCTAGGAGTCCAGGAGCCGTCAAACAAGTACAGCGAGAATGTGGCTGCTGAACTTGTCCGCATACTTCACTAAGACCTGAGAGAAAACGTGAAGGTGAGAGTCAGGCTAGACGGCAGAGCCATGCTTGTTGGAGCAGCAAAAAAAGGAGCCGTGCTGTCCAACATGGCAGGATGGACTGAAAAGGATGAAAAGAAACCAAAGTGCAGTGAGTAATTCTCAATGTTTACCAGGTGTTTCCCAGGACGGACAGTGGAGTAACTTTAGGAAGAAAGCGGCACCTACTGAAGCATGAGTTAGTCTGTTTCTGTCACAATGACAATCCTAACTGTTGCTAGTGTCTGTGCCAGTCCTTCTAACAACAAATCTGTCATTCTGTCAATAATCACAAAGGTTTTAAAGGAAACAAAAAAGACGTAAGAATTCTACATAAAAGAAAACATGAAAATTGAATCCTGCATGAATCCGAGTGAGTTGCTTTTTGTGTCCAATTTGGAATCGCCATTTCATCCAGCATACTTGTTTTTGAAATTTGGCCTTGGCCCAAATGTGAAGTTTGTTAAACGTATAAGCTACATTTCCTTCATAAGTCCCCATTTTATAATTTTGGTTAAAAATTGTCTTTACTGCTACCTCAGCATAAACACAAGTGCTTCACTGTGAAGTTTCTTTTCATAAGTACTGAAGGTTAGGGCTGGGGTCTTACCAGCAGCAGGGGTGTTGGTATCAAGCAATCTGTGGTCAAGTGTGCAGATTACAGTGAACATCTGATCAACACACAACACGTTTACGAGGTGCTGTAGTACATGAAGGGCAGCACGGTGGCGCATTGTTAGTGCTGCTGCCTCACAGTTAGGTGATCCGGGTTTGCTTCCCAGGTCCTCCCTGCGTGGAGTTTGCATGTTCTCCCCGTGTCTGTGTGGGTTTCCTCCCACAGTCCAAAGACATGTCGGTTAGATGGATTGGTGATTCTATATTGACCCTAGTGTGTGCTTGGTGTGTGGGTGTGTGTGTGTGTCCAGTGGTAGGTTGGCACCCTGCCCAGGATTAGTTCCTGTCTTGTGTCCTGTGTTGGCTGGGTTTGACTCCAGCAGACCCCCGTATAAACAAGAGTTTGGTCATGTCTGGTGACCCTTAGTTCGCAAACATTTATCAGCTTTATTGCTTAGAGATCTTTAACTGTCCTTGAAACTACAAAATACTCCACACCTACAAAGATACAGATCTGGTTACAACCTTCAGGGCTTGATTTTACCATATAATGTTCCTGTATTTTATAATGTCGGTTATATAAGTCGAATGTGGAAAATTCACGCTATTAGTTCAAGAGATTATGATATGCTAACGTCCACCTGAGTCAGTAACCACGGAGCACACTGCCCTTTTTTTTCTATGTACAGTGGAACCTCGGTTCACGAACGTCTCGGTACACGTACAAATCGGTTCACGACCAAAATGTTCGCCAAACTTTGGCCTCGGTTCACGACCACACACTCGGTATACGAACAAGCCAGTTTCCCTTTCGGTTTGTACGTGTTCAGTCTCTCCCTGTGCATTTCCTGTGCAGCGAGAGAGAGAGAGACACACACACACACACACACACACACACAGGCGCTCCAGGCTTGCGAAAGAGACACACGCACACACGAAAGAGCGAGCGAGATAGTGAGCAAGAGAGGGAGGACTTGACGCATAAGGTAGAAAAGGCTTGTTTTTGTTTTCAGTTCTGTTTACAGTGATCGGTTCGTAGCGTGCATTGTTGAAATGTTACTTTTCTTGGTGGTTTATTAAATTACGGATTTTTCAAATGTTCATTTTTTTTCCCTGTGCTTAAAACTCATTAAATAAATTTGTTTTTAGCGAGCAGTTCGTAGCACTGTAGTGTGAACTCTTGCAGTGTTACTTTTCTCTGTTATTCAATGTTTTTACATTCAGTTTACTATTACGCGGTGCATTCTATGGTATAATTAACTATATTTGTGCTTAAAAACTAAAAACATATACAAACCGGATTCCAAAAAAGTTGGGACACTAAACAAATTGTGAATAAAAACTGAATGCAATGATGTGGAGATGGCAAATGTCAATATTTTATTTGTAATAGAACGTAGATGACAGATCAAACGTTTAATCCGAGTAAATGTATCATTTTAAAGGAAAAATATGTTGATTCAAAATTTCACGGTGTCAACAAATCCCAAAAAAGTTGGGACAAGTAGCAATAAGAGGCTGGAAAAAGTCAATTTGAGCATAACGAAGAGCTGGAAGACCAATAAACACTAATTAGGTCAATTGGCAACATGATTGGGTATAAAAAGAGCTTCTCAGAGTGGCGGAAATCACAGAATGGGCTCAGGAATACTTCCAGAAACCATTGTCAGTGAACACAATCCACCGTGCCATCCGCCGTTGCCAGCTGAAACTCTACAGTGCAAAGAAGTAATTTCTAAGCAAGATCCACAAGCTCAGGTGTTGTCACTGGGCCAGGGACATTTAAAATGGAGTGTGGCAAAATGGAAGACTGTTCTGTGGTCAGACGAGTCACGATTCGAAGTTCTTTTTGGAAATCTGGGACGCCATGTCATCCGGACCAAAGAGGACAAGGACAACCCAAGTTGTTATCAACGCTCAGTTCAGAAGCCTGCATCTCTGATGGTATGGGGTTGCATGAGTGCGTGTGGCATGGGCAGCTTGCATGTCTGGAAAGGCACCATCAATGCAGAAAAATATATTCAGGTTCTAGAACAACATATGCTCCCATCCAGACGTCATCTCTTTCAGGGAAGACCCTGCATTTTTCAACAAGATAATGCCAGACCACATTCTGCATCAATCACAACATCATGGCTGCGTAGGAGAAGAATCCGGGTACTGAAATGGCCAGTCTGCAGTCCAGATCTTTCACCTATAGAGAACATTTGGCGCATCATAAAGAGGAAGGTGCGACAAAGAAGGCCCAAGACGATTGAACAGTTAGAGGCCTGTATTAGACAAGAATGGGAGAGCATTCCTATTTCTAAACTTGAGAAACTCGTCTCCTCGGTCCCCAGACGTCTGTTGAGTGTTGTAAGAAGAAGGGGAGATGCCACACAGTGGTGAAAATGGCCTTGTCCCAACTTTTTTGGGATTTGTTGAAATTCTGAATCGACATATTTTTCCCTTAAAATGATACATTTTCTCAGTTTAAACTTTTGTTCCGTGATTTATGTTCTATTCTGAATAAAATATTAGAAGTTGGCACCTCCACATCATTGCATTCAGTTTTTATTCACGATTTGTATAGTGTCCCAACTTTTTTGGAATCCGGTTTGTATATTTACATACAGTTCATACGGTGTGGAACGGATTAATTTTATTTACATAGAATCCTATGGTGGAAAATTGCTTCAGTTCACGACCAAATCGGTTTACGACCAGAGTTTTGGAACGAATTATGGTCGTGAACCGAGGTTCCACTGTATTGTGCCTACGTGACCACACGGTAGTACCTGAACTATTCTGAAGCAGCATTTTCACTGTTTTGTGTTTTTTGTATCTCACACCCTCATACCCCCTTTATCATAAGAGCATAAGACCAGAAGAAAGTGTGAAGCTGGTTTTAAAATAAAAGTTATAAAAAATATAACTGCGCTGCTGCAACAAAATTTGATGCGTCTGAGAAATGGTGCGAGATTAGAGGAGGCAAGAAGATGTAACAAACAAAATGAAGTGTCGCATTTTTGAACGGGCGTATAAGTCGGGGTCTGATTTTATGCTCGATTTTTTGGGTTTCAAGACCCAACTTATACACGAGTATATACAGTAAATAACCTGGACAGTCATCTCTCACTGGCTCCAAAGGAGCTGCTGAAAGTTCAGAAACAAAACACCAAAGCTGTGTGAAAAGGATTTAGAATTTTCAAATTACAGGAGAGACGAATGCCTAAATGTTTTATGATATATTCTGAATGTCCATTCAATTTCCCTTTTGCAGTGGCTGCTGTCTTTGAGGAACTGACCTGAGAAAAGAGAAACTTGCTAGGTGGTGCTGTTGGACCAGGAGCTAAGGTGATGCTGAGGTGGGCTTCATCGATTAAGAGACACAGCCAGTGCTGCAAATGATTGTTTCTATTTTTATCGATGTGCAGGGTCTGCTAAGACCAACTTTATATGTTTTAACCAAATCTAAATAAAAGAAAAAAGGCCTAAAAATAAAGAGCAGCTCCCGACTTGTGAAGGTCTTCACTGTCGTCTGAATTCCACGGCTGCTTTGTCTGCCACTGAGCCGGGATTGCAATGAATGGTTACCTAGCAACAATTCCTCTCTCCTTCAGATATTTCAGGAGTTTGGGCCTTTAAAGCAGCTGCGCGCTGAAGGTGGTCTCGAGTTCACATCGAGGTGGGCTGTGATGAATACCATTTGTGTTACTGGTTGTGTGAGCAGTCCTTACTGGTGATCACACAGCTCGACGTGTATGTGGTGGGGAACTCGGCAGAAGAGGGAGTGAGAAGGGAATGAAGTCACCGCCTAAAGCACGTGTCTTTTAGTTCAATATGTGTTACTATCGACTGCCTGATCCAGGACTTCCCACATTATTAGCAACACCCACTGGATGTACAAACTCTTAGTAGACTTCAGTGTCCCTCCACTTGGTTTTCTCATTTGTGTTTTGAGCTGAGCATTGAAGTGTCTGCTTGATTTTCTTGCCACACACTTGTTGCAAATCTGCGTTCGACATTTTGGGCCTGACTATGTGCTTCGCCCTGCATGGCTGCGAATCTCCATTTGACTTTTCACGTTCTGCTTTGAAAGGAAGACCCTGGACATTTGATCCATGATCTGTAACACTTACATCATTCTTGGATGGAGTATTCCTTTATTATGTTTGTTACGTTACTAACCCCTTGCAGTATGTAGTGAGAACAATTTTAAATTCCCATTTTCATGTAAGAGGAAACAAACGTTTCTGATGTGCCTGGCATCTATAGTTGTACTGTTGTGGATCTCTTCCTTTATATAGCTGCTTTATAGCGCCCCACGTGTACAGAATTACCTGAACGTCGACGGCTGCTGTAAGCAAACAGACTTCATAGCTCAGCAGTAGCGGACCAAACGGTTAAGCTACTCCTGTGCCAGTCACCACAGCAGGTGCCCACTCACCACGCTGCTTGGTTATTATTGCAGGCGTCCCCACTGTGAGAATATGGCAATCACTCACACCATGCTCTTAAAAATGACGATGCCAGAGTGGTTCTTCATAGTGACATCATAGGGGAACCATTTTGGGTTCTCCTATGACCCCATCTATATGAAGGTTGCAGTAAGAACCATTTATTTATTGAGGTCCATAACAGGCTCCATACAGTAAATAACCACAAATAGATATGTGAAGTACCAGCAGGTCTTGATTTTACAAGGACTTTTACTACTTACAATAACACGGGCCAAGTCCAGGTTTTCTTAATGTGTTAGTGTCCTGCTAGCTAAGGCCTAGCAAACATTAAAGATTTGGGCTTTTTTTTTTACATATTAGGAGGTTTTTCAAAGCACAAAGAACCAACTTCATATGCAGAGGACCCTTCCTAGTATGAAATGGTGATTTGTCAAATAATGATTTTACGAGGAACCACACAACCCAGTAAAGAACCATATAAGGCCATTAAAGAGCCAGGCGTTCTTATCACTCACCCTTCAATATATTATCATGGAGACTCCTGTGTTTGTTATTTACTGCAGGTTCGTCTTCGCTATAGTTACAGTTAACTGTTGTCACACACGTGCACGAGGGAGGCAGTCGAAGGCCTTAAGTTGATTGTACTTCTATGCCGAGCCAGGAGGTGGCGATGCGTGCTAATTCTCTATCTCTCTTTTCCGAGTTTTCCAATCCCACCAAAGTAGATCCAGCATGACATCACTTCTGGTTGTGGTCCTACAAACACACCCCTTCTTGCCACCTGGTCCTTCAGAGCATTAGAACAGTCCAGACGAGAAGAGGCCATTCAGCCCAACAAAGCTCGCCGGTCCTATCCACTTAATTCTTCTAAAAACATCAACTCTACAGTACGTATTGTCTGCTCTCTCTGGTCAGGCTGGTCAGTCCCTAGTCACTACTCTTTGCTTATTTTTGCCAGACATACGGGTGGCTACCCCAAACCTTTTTGTCCCTCTTTTACACTTTATTATTTGTATGAGTGTTAAGTGTAATTACTTTATAGCGCCCCGTGTATACAGCTTTACCTACACGTGGACAGCTGCCTTAACGCTTACAAGCTGTGCACAAGCCGACCAAGCCATTGTCTTCAGACCTGAGCTACACGCGTGCCAATCACCAAAGCTGGTGCCCAGTCACCACGCTGCTAACCCTGGTGGGAATGCAGCAATCAAGGTGCTCTTACCACTTCCTATACCTCAAACAATATAGAATCAATATTATCATTAAGCAAAATTAATAAAAGCAAAAATGGTCGCAATGGCAGGAAATGAATTTGGAAAGAGACATAAAAAGTTAAGAAAATGTACTTGAAAAAGAGTATTATTAAAAATATTTTTATAGAAAATAAAGGTGATGGCTGTTAAAGTCCGGGTGCAGAGGTTCTTCAGTCCACAGAGGTCCTCGCCAGTTTCTTTGGGTTCTTCTTCCTTTTGTCGTTCCCTCCTCTGCCCTCCTCACTCTTCTTTCTCCTACTCTGCTCTTCCTTTTTCTCTTCAGCACGTACCCCAAAATGAAAAGCCTTTGTTCACGTCAAATTAACAATAACGATTACAAAAATATTTGCCAAGTACGTGTTGTCTTCAGACCGTTTGTCCCTTCAGATCCTAAATACCCCATGGCTAATACATTCCCAAAAGTATTTGGAACAACCATGTTTAAGACTCTAAAAGAATGATCTACAAGATACCAAGTTCAAGTGGGTAAAGATACAGAATTTAAAATCAATTACAGAGTGTTTAAAGTGGGATTTTCACCATTTCAGGAGACTCTGCTTAAATAACGTCACAAGGCGCAGACTGCTGGGTCTTTACTCAGGCGCCATTATTCCTGGCAGGTTAATTAACGTCAGTTTCACGAGATTCCATCTCGGCACAGATTCACTTTTGAATTGTAAGCTGCTCAGTTCATTCTTGTGAGTCTGATCATTAAAACCTTCACAATGCTTATACGATGGTGACCAATGCTGGACAACAGCAACCAATATGAAAAAGGCCAAGAAAACATTTGATGTTACTCGTGTCGTATACTCCTCTTGTCAAGTCATCCAGGCGTAAGCTCACAAAGTCCTGAGCACGTGTGTCTCGCCTAAATGACCCTATTTGGACAAAATGATGAATTATTGAATTCAGACCCATCGCCACAGGTGTATAATCTCAAGCAGCTAGCCAGGCCGTCTCCATTTCCAATCATTTGTGAAACTAAATGGGTCGTTTTGAAGAGCTCAGTGACTTCAAGCATCGTCCTGTGATAAGATGGCACCTTTGCAATAAGACAGTTTGTGAAATTTCAGCCCTGCTGGATATTCCACGGTCAACTGTAAATGGTATTATTGGAGTGTGAAAGAGTTTGGGAACAACAGCAACTCGGGCACAAAGCAGAAGACCACATAAAGTCACAGAGTGGGGTCAATGACTGCTAAGGCGCATGGTGCGTAAAAGTCGCCAACGCTCTGCGGATTCTACAGCTGAAGAGTTTGAAAGTTCCACTGGCATTAACTGGAATGGGTTTCCATGGCCGAGGAGCTGCCCTCAAGCCTCACATCACCAAGTCGAAAGCCAAGCGTCAGATCGAGTGGTGGCAACGAGTTCTATGGAGTGACAAATCACACTTCTCTGTTTGGCAGTCAGATGGGCGAGTCTGAGTGTGGCGGATGCCAGGAGAACATTACCTGCCTGACAGCACTGTGCCAACTGTGAAGTTTGGTGGAGGAGAGATAATAGTGTGGAGTTGTTTTTCAGGGTTTGGGCTCAGCCCCGTACTTCCAGTGAAGGAAGGCATTTTGGACAACACTGTGCTTTCAACTTTGTGGAAACAGTTTGGGGAAGGCCTTTTTCTTTTCCAGCATGACTGTACCCCAGTGCACAAAGAAAGGTTCATAAAGACATGTTTGGATGGAATAACTTGACTGGCCCGCACAGAACCCTGACCTCAACCCCATCGAACACCTTTGGGATGAACTTGAATGGAGGTTGCAACATCAGTGCCTGACCTCATACATGCTCAGCAGATTGAATGGGCACAAATTCCCACAGGACCACTCTTGTGAAAAGCCTTCCAAGAAGAGGGGAAGCTATTATAGCAGCAAAGGGGTGGGGACTGACTCCGTATTAAAGAATGACATTTTGTATTCAAATGCATAGACAAGTCCCTGTTAGTGTAATGGTCAGGCTTCCCAATACTTTTGTCCATATAGTGTGTTGTTAAATAAACCACAATAGGAAAACCAAAATGGAATGCAATCGAGCGGACTGGATGAGTAGCCACTCCCTCTTTGAATTCTAGATCCGCCTCCCCCTATTCATTGGTCAGGAGTCCAGCCCTGGAGCAGCTTATTTATCGGCTAACATGGCGCTTCATGGGGTGTCAACAGAAAGTTAGCACTGACAGAGAAGTCATCAAGAATAATCTGATATACCTACATTGTTATCACTCTTTAATTTAATATTGTTTCTTTGTATCAGTATACTGCTGCTGGATTATGTGAATTTCCCCTTGGGTTTAATAAAGTATCTATCTATCTATCTATCTATCTATCTATCTATCTATCTATCTATCTATCTATCTATCTATCTATCTATCTGTTATATAGTGAATTTCATCTATCTATCTATCTATCTATCTATCTATCTATCTATCTATCTATCTATCTATCTAATCCGTGGACTCCAGATCAGGCGCACTGCTAGGAACACAAAGCTAACAAGGGGTAGTTTTTCAGGTCTGTTGGGCCACAAATAAGGAGGAACCCTAAAAAGCCACAACATCTGCATTTCACATTTGGGTGGCTTCTGTCTTTGTTCACATGTGCGTTTGTTTAACAATATTTTAGTAAAAATGGATGCGTTTGGGATGTTGAGAGCATACGACTGGATGACTGGCCAGCATTTCTTATTAAATCTTTAGCTCCACCAGTATTTTACTGTGTGCAAGCAGAAACATCGCGCCTTCAATCTACATGCTTCCGTTAGGTCAGATTATCTCAGGGCACAACGTGAGTTACCACAGCTATGCTGATGACACACAGCTGTACTTATCAATAGTTCCTGATGACCCTGATTCTATAATATCACTAATAATCATATAATCACTAATAGAATCTCTGACTTGTATCTCAGAATGGATGAATAGTAATTTTCTCAAGTTAAATAAAGAGAACTGAAATTTTAGTGATCAGCAATAATGGATACAATGAGGCTATTAGAAATAAACTGGATACATTAGGATTAAAAGTCAAGACGGAGGTAAAAAGCTTAGGGGTGATTTTTGACTGTAATCTGAATTTTAAATCACATATTAATCAGATCATTAGGACAGCATTTTTTCACTTAAACATAAGTAAAGTTAGACCTCTTATATCACTGAAAGATGCTGAGGAATTAGTTCACGCGTTTGTTTTCAGTCGACTAGATTACTGTAATGCACTCCTCTCTGGACTACCCAAAAAAGACATAAATCACTTGCAACGAGTGCAGAATGCAGCTGCTAGAATCCTAACTAGGAAAAGAAAATCCGAACACATCTCTCCAGTTTTGATGTCACTACACTTGGTTACCTGTGTCATTCAGAATTGACTTTAAAATTCTGCTTATGGTTTATAAAACCTTAAATAATCTCGCCCCATCTTATATATCGGAATGTCTGACACCTTATATTCCAAAGCGTAACCTCAGATCCTCAAATGAGTATCTCCTTAGAATTCCAAGAACAAAGCTTAAAAGAAGTGGTGAGGCGGCCTTCTGCTGTTATGCACCTAAAATCTGGAATAGCCTGCCAATAGGAATTTGCCAGGCTAATACAGTGGAGCACTTTAAAACACTGCTGAAAACACATTACTTTAACATGGCCTTTTTATAACTTCAAGCTAACTTAATTTAACTTAATCCTGATACTCTATATGTTCAATTTCCTCATAATAACTATTCATGGTGGCTCTAAAATCCGTACTGACCCCTACTCTCTTTTCTGTTTCTTTTTCCGATTTTGTATGAAAATGTGCTATATAAATAAATGTTGTTGTTGTTGCCTTCATATACTGAAAGAAGGAAAAATAGTTTTGTTTTTTCACATTGCCAAGTCACCTATGGCAGAAGCTGGCATTCCGTCAGGCAAATGAGCCACTTCAGTGCCAGCTGATTCAAATGGCAAGCCTGTCAAAGTCGCATGAGAACGCCAATTAGTGCAGCAATGGCAAATGTGCTATGTAAAAGAGCGATGAAAAAGAGAAATAATCCATTTGCAAGCACCGCAGCGGCCTGGCACCACAATACGAAATAAGCCAATCAGAACGACGCCCTTTGTGATGGCGCGATAAAGCAGCGCACTGTACTATAGTTTTGTAGTTTGTCTACATAAAGAACATAACAGAATAATTGATGCTTCCATTTCTCTGTGGACTGGTAGAAGACGGGTGTCTAGAAACCCCTAACTAGTGTATCCACTGAAGGGAAGTTCAGGCCCCCTTTAAACTACTGTACACTGTACAATTATCAATCACCATTTAACACAGAGTTGGTAACTGGCAACAGAAAAAAATAAATAGGACATGCAGGTACTGAAACACAAAAGAAAGACACAGTCCTGAGTACAATCGACTCAGCCGGAAGTGAGGTCATTCATTGTCAAGCCAATGCACCTGTGAACTGTGCAGAGTAGAGATGTTGTATCAGCAGCAGCGCCCCCTCTTGTCCTGGCGGTGGCACGGCGGAAGATGTCTCCTAGTCACACGTGTGTCGAGAATGGGTTCATTGAAATCTAAAAATGAATGTTCCTTTTTCAAGTGCCATCTTCAGCGCCTTTGTGCCAATTTCCTTTCATGTCCACCTTATTTCAAGCAAAGGCCAGAAGGCATGGAAACTTCTTTTTAATGTAAATAAAAAAAAAAAGTAATCCAAAGTTTTTTTTTTTAAGTAACCCAAGTATGTTTAATTCAATAAAATGAGTATTGTGTTATGTTATTCATGTCTTTAAAAAGTACTACCAGCATGTTACTCTTAACATGTCACCCTCAACGCTCTACACGAGTAATGTGAGATTTGTTAATGGGAATTTTTTATATTGCTTGTTATTGTCCACCATTGGCTTCCATAGATGCCTGTTATATCAGAATCATAATCTCTGCTCTGCATGGAAACATTTTTCTTGGCCATCACATCAAACTACATGGGGTAAGTAACAAAAAAAATATAACTTTTGATAGATAAGATTGTTTTTTTTACGGAAGCTCTTTAAATAAATAAATAGGTAGACATAAATAAAAATGTATAAATACATACTATGGTCTGAACACAAACAAGAATGACTAAAAAGAAAGAAAACTTCTGACTTGACAGCCCCAGTCACAGTGAGGCATCATGCAGGCTGTTGGCTGAGTCCTCAGTGTTACTGTGTCAGAGATGATGTGCAGAATTGTTCATAATGGCACTCAGGTTTGTTTTAATTGTCTTCTTTGCTACTACCCCCAGGGGGTCCAGAGTGCGTCCTGTAGCTCAGGCATGTCAAACATGTGGCCCGCAGGACAGATCCTAGTTAGCATTGAACTTGTACAAAATGATTACTATCGTTTGTGATTGAATTATTTTGCATCTTCGTCATTACTTATTGACTTTTCTCATTTCTACCTTCTGACAAAACCACATTTTCCCATGGCATTATGGTACCGGAAACGTCATCCACGATATAGCCACGAGCCTTGACCAAAGTTAATGAGCCGCAACGTCACAACTGAAGTGCTAGGCTGCAGCTGGGGCGGCCTTAGGCATGTGCAAACTGTGCACCTGCACAGGGCCGCCACACCAATATATATTAAATATAAAACAGAAAGAGAAAATAACGACACAGCTGACTGCAATGTGGCCGAAAAACATTGTGTTTCTTGTTAATTGGTACGCTGTATTTAATAATGTCGCCAGAGTCGGAGCAGTAAGCTATATGTAGTATTATAACGTTCTGCTGTAATGAGAATATCATGGGCCACCACTTGGTTTTCAAGTTACGGACACGAGCATATAGCAGCGTGTCATGAGCACAAGGCAGCTATGCAGTGTCCGCAACGTACGTGGCCATCTACCATGCATAAGATACCATATTGACACTGGCGGGCAAAGGGGCCACTGATTCTTTTTCTGCCCAGGGCCGCCACAAGCCTAGAGCCGCCCCTGCCAGGCTACACTACTGGCTGGGCTGCTGAGACTGGCCACTGGGCAGAACTGACCATTACGAGTAGTAATAGCCCGCATATTTTCACGTTTGTTTGCTCTAGTTTTATGTAATTTTGTGCTAGTATTGTAATGAACAGTTAGTGCAGACTACAGCTGAAGATCTGAAGTGGACGCGAAAAGTTGATGAGTTTTTTATTAAGATATTTTTGTGATTTTGAGTTTGTAAAATTAGTGTAGGTCAGGTGGCTTTTTGCATATCCGCTTATTTTACAATATAAACTTTGAAGTAAACTTAGTAAAGTAAAATTTGATTTTTGGGGGATTTGCTTTCTAACTCGAATTACTGAGCAATGAATTCAGTGAGCGTTTTCGTGATTTCAGTTCACACGAACAGGACTTTGCGCTGTTTACGTCACCCTACTCTTACAACGTTGAGAATGTGCCTGAGAATATTCAAATGGAATTGTTTGGACTGCAGTCAGATTCTATTCTGAAGGCAAAATACAACAAAGTTGGTGTGCCAGGCTTGTATGCTTACCTGCCACCCTCGTATGTGCAGATCCATAAGTTGGCATTGAGAGTACTGTCTATGTTCAGAAGCACTTCCCTTTGTGAGCAATTGTTTTCGTTAATGAAAGCTACCAAAACCCCACATCGCTCAAGACTTACTGTCGAGTACTTTTCATCCCTCATAAAAGTTGCAGCCGCACAAGATTTCAAGCCTGATATTGACAAACTAATTACTAACAAGAGATGCCAAGTGTTGGGACAAAAGAAATAAATCTGACACTGTAAGACTCCTATATAAGCAATGGATATAATCTATACTAATAAAAGGCAAAGCCCTCACTCACTCACTCACTGACTCATCACTAATTCTCCAACTTCCCGTGTAGGTAGAAGGCTGAAATTTGGCAGGCTTATTCCTTACAGCTTACTTACAAAAATTAAGCAGGTTTCATTTTGAAATTCTATGCATAACAATCTTCACGAAATTTTTTAGGCGGCTTCCCTGCGCTAACCAAAACCAATGTACGTACTTATTTCGGTGGTATGATGCCACTGTCAGCCGCCATATTGAACTTTTCAACAGTCTTTGTTACTTATGGGCCCATCTTCAAAACATTTGGTACGCAGGTTCCCAACGCTAACTGAATCCTACTTACGTACATATATACGTCCATAGCTTGCAGCTCGGTCACCATGTGAGGCCTCCCACGTTGTTGGCTGCCTGCCTATATAAGGCCCTCCGTCGCTCCAGTCTCTACATTCCCTTCCTTGCTTCACCACGGGATTCACGTCTCCCTGCTGATAACTACAGCCTTTTTATTTAATCCATGGCTTCTCCGCTGTTTTATTGTTCATTTATTACGATTATAGTTATTGTGTAGTACCCCCATTAACATGTCTATCGAGGTGATCACCATCGATCAAAGAACTGTCACTTACCAAGTAGTTTCCATGTCCAGAGATGGCACCTTTCCTTTTCCTCTTGATATCCAGAGGAACATTGTGTCTTATGTATTGAATGACTGGGACAGATTCAAGGTGTGGACTGATGACGGTACAGGAGATAATTATACTACACAGGAGCACTAGAAGAGTGAAATGCTTAAACCCTTCACCTATGGTACTGCATGTGAGTTGATGGCTGCCGCTGAATTGTTTGGTTGTCGCTTTCAAGTGTACCGAAATGGCCAAATATTTTACACCTTTTGACAACCGCCAATGCCTCTTAAACATCTTAGATTCACAGGTGACGATTTCAGTAGTGGACACTTTGATGTTTATGAATGTTTAAACTCTCAAAAGCTGGATGTGAAGTTATTGATGAAACCGGTTGTATACTTACAATGCTTGACAGATGCCGAATGTCTCTTCAACACAAGTCCTACAAATACTGTCGTAATTGAAACAAACCATGAAACTCAAACCGATTATGACAGCAGCAATCCAAGCTATGAGATTTAAAACAAGATTACTGTTCACATGGCCAACTTTACATTGCATCCTTAAGAGTAAGCTCAGCGCACAGCTTGGTCATATTACAACTGGAGTGCCGAACTCACAATGTGGTATACAAAGAGATCCTTAACAAATAATTATTGGTATGTTTTCCCTCAGTTTAAAAAGGTTTAACTTTCTTCTTAATAAAAATGTTAAGGAAGTACTTTGCCACTGCAAAGCGCGGGTATTTTGCTAGTATATTAATATAAGGACCTAGCTAAGAGGCTAAGACTCTAATTGTACGCTGTTGTATGGAGATTGTATGAAAATAAATAAATTTTCTTTAAAGTTTAAGTGTTACATTTTTTAAAGTTTTCAGTATTGGAAAGAAAGCTACAGTAACTTCGTATAATAGTATTTGTTACAGTACGGCCCGCTGACGCACATATGGCAGTCGAAGCGGCCCACCAATGTTGTGAGTTTGACATGCCTGCTGTAGCCGAGTCTGCTCTTTTAATTAGCTTGTTGATTCGGTGGGCCTCTTTTGAAGTGATGTTACCAGCCCAGCACAACACAGTGTAGAAAATCATACTGGCCATCAGAGTAACAGAAGGAGTGAATGACGTCATTACCCAGTATATTGGCAAGTAAACAAAGACGTACAGTATATGGTTCATGTGGTTAGCAAATTTAAGTTAAGGAAGCCTTAAACTTAAAGCTGCAGTATTTATAAGGTTATAGGGAAGTGCGCTTACTGTTTGTGTGTTGAAGGCGCTGCCGCGGGAACGCGGGGCCATTTAGCAGGTGAGCGCTGTGAGGCGCGGTGCATCTGGGCACACGTCGAGCCACGGCCAGTACGGGCTCCTCCACATGTGCCCAGGGATTTGTTCCTGCCTTTCGCCCTCTGCTAGCTGGGATTGGCTCCAGCAGACCCCCGTGACCCTGTGTTACGATACCGCGGGTTGGAAAATGACTGACTGACTGACTGACTGTCCTCGCAACCTGCCCAGCTCAGGCAGTTTAAGGAGCGGGCGCCTTAAAAAAAAGACGGCATTTGCCTACGTCAGTGGTCGGCAAACTCATTAGTCAAAAAAGCGAACGATCAGCAGTACAACGATTAGGATTTCTTTTGAGAGCCAAATTTCTTGTTTTTAGGAATCGGTTTAAACTAGCTACTAGCATTAAATAAAATCAGATATCATAATAATAATAATCTTATTTATTGACAAAAAATATTTTTTACATTAAAATAAAAATATGACAAAACATGCACTTAATGTGAACAATGACCTTGCATTTCCTTGGAAAATATGGATAAGTCAGGTTTGTATGTAGTTGTTTTTAATTTCAAGCAGGATTCCAGGTTCTCATCAATAAGACGATTTCTCAATGTACTTTTGATAAGGTTCATGCTTGAAAAAGATTGTTTGCATGAATATGTAGAGCCAAAGAGTGAAAGAACAGCAAATGCTAGTTTTTTTAACTGATCATATGAGTCAGGAATACTATTCCAGGTGTTGAAAATTATCATGTCTTCCTTCTCCAGGTCTTTCAAAGCAGACCACTTGTGCTGTGAACTAAAATCACATTTATTTTTCTCCAATTTTTCTAGATCAGCATTAAGGTGTTCAAATTTCGAGCTCCACAATTCTTTGTTTTTTAACTCCAGTAATTGCATTTCAAAAGCGCCAATGTCAATATTAAAAAGAGAAAAATTCAATTCTGTTACGTCAGCACTGAGAGTTTTTTTAAAAAAGGCTAACGCAGCCATGCTATTTCTGAATTCCTGAAACCTCAGTAGAAAAGCTTCCCTCATATTTAAAATTGCTCTTTTGAAATAGTAAATGTCAATTACCGAGTTATTTTCTTGACGATGTTTCAGCAGGCTTGGAAAATGAATTAATGTTTCTCTTTCAAAATCTTGAGCAAAAAGGGATAATTTGTTTTCGAATGAAATGACTTCTTTCAACATTGAAAAAATTGTGTTTCCTTTCTCCTGTAGTTTACGATTAAGATTTTTTAGATGAGATGTAACGTCTACCATGAAATAAAATTTTTGGATCCGTTGATCGTCCGTTAGTTCAGGATAGTCAACACCCTTCTCAAGGAGAAATGCTTTAATTTCTAATAATAAGGAAGCAAAACGTTTTAAAACGTTTCCTCTTGAAAGCCAACGTACCTTATTATGCAGCAGAAGATCTGCGTACTCACTCTCCATTTCAACTACAAATTCTTTAAATTGCCGATGATAAAGAGCTTTAGCTATAATTGTGTTGACAATCTTGATCTCCAATTCCATAACATTGCAAATTTCTTTTGGAAATGTCTGCGCACAAAGCGCTTCTTGATGAATGATGCAATGGTAAACAAGTATCTCGTGATTGATTTTTTCCTTCAAAATAGAAATAAAAGCTTTTCTCACTCCGGTCATACTTTTTGCCCCATCTGTTGAAATTGAAACAATTTTATCGAGTGGAATATGATGTTTCTCCATGCATTCAATGACAGCATTTGCAATATCCACGCCACGTGTTTGACCTTTCAGTGGCAATAATACTAAAAGTTCTTCTTTAGGACCCGTAGACGAAATAAATCGGACAAAAAGTGAAACTTGCGCTGTGTCATTTATGTCACAAGACTCGTCAACAGCTATTGATAAAGCTGAAACCAATTTAAGATCTTCGATTTGCGGATTGGTTATATTTGAAGACATTTTGACTGTCCTATCTTTTACTGTTTTAGCAGACAGTGGTAACTCTTTAACTTTTTTAAGAATTTCTGCCTTGTTCTTAAAATCCCGGAATAGCTCTTCGGATGCATTTATAAAACAACTTTTTAATGTACTCACCGTCTGTGTATGGTTTGCCTCTCTTAGCAATCTCTTGACTACCAATAAAGCTTGCAATATTAACATTGTTGGAAGATTGCACCCAATAATTAAATACAAAACTTGATTTTTCTTGACTTTTCTGAAGTTCCTCAACTGCTTTCTTCCTCGCATCACCGGTGGGATATTTACTGCCAAATGACGCGTGTTTAGTTGTAAAGAGTCTCTCCAAATTTGATTTCTTGTTATGCGCCAGTTTTTCTTGACAAATAAGACAGGTCGGAAAGCCATTTGAGTTTTGTATAAACACGAACGATTTGGTCCATTCAACTTTAAATTCACGGTTTTCTTCTTCCGTTTTTCTTTGCTTCTTCTTTGTAGCCATGTCAAATAGGTGGCACCTAAAAACATGTTTCGTTTTATAACAATAAAAGCAGCAACACAAAGTTAGAACAACTTATTAAATTGATGCCAAAAATACCTATGAGATCTGCAGCTGGTTGAAAGATACAAGTAGCTTAATGCGCTTAAGGTACTCTCGTCGCTCGCGTGAGACTTTTCGGCACGCCAGGCACTGACCACTGTACACACTGACGGACAAACTGTGACTGGCTCGCTCTCGCTCAACTCGTGCGTTAGTCGCGTGTGCCTCCTCCGCTCCGCATATCCCGCGCCCGCTTGCGCTACGTCAGCCCAACTGACACCGTAGTCGAAATCGATTCGTGGCAGAGCCGCATTCAAGTGGCTGTTGAGCCGCGGTCGGCGGTTTGCCGACCACTGGCCTACGTAAACTGGGTTGAGTCAGAGACGGGGATCCCATATTGTAATAAAATTAATTTACTTACTTGGTAAGTCGGAGACAAGTGTGCTTGAACTCAGCATAGCCGTTGGCCGTCCAGGGGGTTCCTATGCGCGTGACCGGCAGGGGTTCGAGTTTGAATACAAAGTAGCTCGGGATGTGTAGCGGCGCGTGGCGTGAATGTGCCAGCGTCTACCAGGATAGGTGCGTGGGGTAGACGGGTGGCAGACTGGCTCGACAATCTTGCCGTTATTTGTAAGGAGTTGACGACCAACAGGGGTCGTCTGTGGACCTAAAGGCGAGGTAGGAGTAAGCACAGCTGAGCTATTGGAGGAGCAGTTGTGATTTGGGCGGCTTTGTACATATTCTTTTGTGTATATAGTTATATATCTCCTAGTGATCATTTTTGGTGGAGGTATATATACTTATTTGGTACTGGGGTAATTTTGATTTTGGGATTGGTGCAGTTGTTTTTGTTCTTCTTGTATATGCACACATTTGTTTTTTCCTGTTGGAGGAGCTTCTTGAGTTTGAGATAAAGGAAGACAACTTTTATTGTTGCAGTGTGTGTGTAGTTTTTGTAGGAGTGCACTGTTTTTGTAAATACACTATATTTTTCCTTTTTGCTTGTTTTTCTTAATTTCTGAAGAAGTGTCAGTGCTGAAGGACTGTGTCTCAAAGCCCAACTGACACTACTGCATTTTTTTTGTTGTACAGCACTCTTGTAAATAAACTTGCACCATTCACCCTTCAGTTTTTGTCTGTGTCTCATCTCTCCACTGATCCTGTTCTGGTCATAAACTATCAGATGTCCAGAGTGTGGGCTGGTGCCGCTTTTCCACTACACGGGATATCACAGTTCCCTATGTGGAGATAAGTGTTTGCTCCTCTGTTCTCCTCCCCACCCACAACCTGTTACAGGAGCCATTACAAGGTACGTCGATACCTTCACAGATGTGTAACTAAAAGCATAATAGTAAGTTAATGTGTATGTTAATTTGTGCAAAAGTAGTTTATAATAAAATTCACAATAAAATCCAAATACTCTGACTCTGACTATAGCTTTAATTGCATTGAGCATTAACGAAAATGAGTATATAACTTTGCCCACACAACAAACACATAATGAAAGGCACTATATGACATTTAATGGAAGGTTCTATGCATAGAAACATGTGAGAAGATTTCCTTCACAGTTCCTCCCCTTCTGTTCTTTAGAACAATCAATGAGGACTGCAGTTCTGAGAGATTACAGATGGGCCTACAGGATAAGGAGTTGGCAGGGCAGGATTACAGGGAGTAGAAAAAAAGGAAGAATTGAAAATTGATGCAACTACCTTCAGGAAGAAGGTTAGCCTATGAGATGGACCGGGGAATTAAAGAAGAGTGCAAAGTTCAATAACCTGAGTTCCAGAATGATCTTTCACCAAACCCAAAGGCTACTGCTAGAGAGAACAAAGGTCTCCCGGGGCCTTTAACTATTATGGCTTTTCTTCTAACAAATTTCCATTTATTTGCAGTGTCTACATCTGCCAACCTCAGTTGACCCGAGAACCACAAAACTGAGCCACGGCGCAGCCGCAAGCTTACCGGAGCCTCGTTGCTTCACTTCGTCTTCTGCCCAAAAGGTATGTGCTCTCCATAACTACTTAAAAGGAAAGCAATGAATACCTCTCTTCTTATTGAATGAACTACAGTATATCTCATGAGACGACCTGCCACACTGCCATCTAAATGCAATGTTCTCACTTATTTTAAATAAGTTTACCTTCAGGTCAATGGCGTAGCTGGAGTTCATGGCGCTTGGGGTGGTGCTTCAATTTGCCGCCCTCCAACATATCTGAATATGCGAACCTATTTAAATAGATAATTAAAATGATGTATAGAGAAAAATTAAGATACATTTTGCATAGATTTATTCATATATAGAGACACAGCAATTATTTTTCACATATAATTAATTATAAGCATCAAGAATATAGTATAGATGCACTGATAAGCCGTGTTCTAATTATTAGTTTAATATAATTACGCTCCGAAAACCCAAACCCTGTAGTGTACAAGTGATAGGTGGGGACGTTTTCTGCGCAGAGCAAGAACGCATTCAGATTGATAACGAAACAAAATTATAAATTGTAAATTAGTTGTTTATCTTCCTAGAAATGATTATTGGTGTAATGTTTATTTTTATTTTTGTTATTGCCTCACAAATTTCAACTGCTGTGTTTGATCCTGTCACAGAAGGACAGTCTGAAAATTACTTTTGAAGCATTTGTGGGTAAAAATCAGATGATTTTTTTTCATGATTTCAATCATAACTGATATTTTTCTGAAACCTGCTGCTTATACACAAATTGTACGGAGCCTTTTCGCCAATAATGCCGCCACCAAAAATGTGCACCCCTCCCTCCGCCCACCCCTAGCTACGCCCTGTGATTGGTTACATGCTGCATGTTGGCTGGATATACCAGTATGAAATTTACTGTACTCTGGTCATGTGACAATACTACTACTAAACAGGAAACAAAAAGTACCACATTAGCCATTGTGGAACGAGCCCCGGACACAGACAGACGGACAATGCTTTGTCACCCAGCACACACATCTTTATTTACAATATTTACAAGTTTGTCATCGCTCCCTTTCTAAGGCGCCGGGCCTGTATTGTGCAACAAGCTAACTTCCAGTCCAGGCCAGCGCTGTGAGAGGTGCAAGAGATGCAATTAGACTTGACTCAAAACAGGAAGGAAACAAGATGGGGAAAAGGAGGAGAAGCGGTTTTTGATGTAATTTGACAGCGAGTGGATAACGAAGAGGGGAACCAGTGATGCCAAAGGCTGCGATTCCTGCATAACACTGTTACGTCTTAAAGAGAAAAGGATGAGACCTTTAAGATTGGGAATCCGGAGGTAACACGTTAAGTATGGAGGCAAAAGTGTGTCCTGTGTTCTGCCAAAGCCAAAATGAGAAACCAAAAAATGTAGTCGTGAAATAATCGTGAAAAGTCTACATCAGGTCAAAACAGCAAGGAGCAAAGCACACATGCGTTAAGAAGTTTTGATGACTCGGCTTTATTAGAACATTCTAGAAGAGAACAGGCCATTCAGCCCAACTTTATGCGGTCACACTTTTAATGTCGCACTTTCCTGGAGCATTCTGGGTACAACTGCCATAGCCCTACTATAGCTGTGATCACGTACTATCGGACTTTTCACCTTCCCACTTCAGTGCGTTTTTGTAAATCTTCAGAAAAACATGAGATCATTGTTGATTTTAAATGGTCTGAAAATAGAAATTAAATAATAATAATAATAATTCTTTGCATTTAAGTTTAGTCTTTATTAAAAAATAAAGAGCAAACAACAAATTACATGTGTATCACTCTACTGCAAATGCAATTTGACAACAAAAATAAAATTTCTGATTGACCAGGTTTTATTTTTTTACAATTGACTAACGTTAAAGTGTCAGTATTATGTCACAACTCGAAGAATTCAGGTAGTTCTGTTTTCTCTCAATTGTCCGACTCGTAGCTCCGCATTCATAGGAGGTTCACAGGGGATTGTGGACTCGGAAGCTGAGTGACAGCACATGAATCCAGTATACTGTATACTAACACTTGTCATGGCAGTGATCATGACAAAACAAAAATCAGCAGCACAAATTAAAGTAATAACGTAATATTCAAATACTGAAAAACCTGTTTTAGAGGAAAATAAACATTAGAATTAAATTCTTCAAAGTGAAACAAAAACAGAATAGACACATACATTTGTTAACTTTCAGCCCAAATCCTTGTTTCATGTCCTTTTTGTTCATTTTTGAGTTACAGTGGCATGTAAATGTTTGGGCCCCCTCACTTAAAATGTCTGTTAGTGTGAATAGTTAAGTGAGCAGAAGATGAGCTGATCACCAAAACGCGTAAAGTTAAAGAGGGCATGTTTCTTTTTCAGCATTTTATGCAAGACTAGCTATTCCTTGTGGTTCCAACCGCGTAATAATGAAAAAGGACAAACTTTAAAAATCAATAAACAAAAACGTATCGCTATCAAAATGGAGGCAACTTACTCTCCAAAACTCCGAGGTAGACTGACTCCCTACTCTTGACGTCACGCTTCCCCCTCCCCTCGGCCCGCAGCCTCTGTCTCGGATTAGCGCGAATATATCGCTCCTGCAAGTGAACTATGATTAATAGCGCAATGAGAGAAGTCACAAAATCAACCGAAATGTTCAAGGAAATTCTAGAAAAAAATCAAGATCTAAATCTGTTTAGTAGTCCTCTCATTCTCTAGCCCTGTCCCCTCCCCTCGGCCTGCTGTGTCTTTCTTGGATTCACACAATTGAATCGGGACTGCAAGCAAACTATGATACTTCGCACTATGAGAGAATCAACCGGAATGTTCAAGCAAATTCTAGAAAAAATCCCAATCTAAATCCGTTAGGTAGTTCTTTCGTTCGCTAGCTAATTGGATGTATGATTCGCCCCAAGGCTGGCACATGAGTGAGGAAGGCATTCGCCTCCTCCCCTCGACGCTCAGCCTCTCTCTTGGATTCGCGCAAATAAATCAGAACCACAAGCGAACTATGATACTTAGCGTGATGAGAGAATCAACTGGAATGTTCAAGCAAATTCTAGAAAATAACCTTATCTGAATTCATTAGGTTGTTCTCTCGTGAAAAGTGGACAGACAGACAGACAGATGATGGATTTTATATACAGAGATTATTGTATTGTTTATGTTTTGTACAATAGAACAGTGAAATAAGGAGCACCATGCAAAAGTTTGGGCACCCCAGGATATCTGAGGTCTCAGACCTTAAATAGCTTGTTAGGGATTATTATGGGTTATTGGACATTGATGGGCAAAAATGGCAAATTTATTCATTTAAAATTAAATCTACAACACAGTAAAGTGTGCAGAAAGTGAAGGGGTTTAAATACTTTCTGAATGCATTTCCAGTTGTTACCCCCTAAATTTCATCCATCATCTCATTCTCCTTTATTTCATATCAAGAATTGTGATAACATTTTTTGTTAAAAGTGTCCGATTTCACAACTGTCTGGCTGCTGCCGGCTAACGCCTCTCTGCTGTTAACTGCTTGTTGGGCCTCCGGCTGCGGAGATGAAAGGTGCCAGCGGTGCATTTTAACAAGACGGATGGCTGGAAGAAGTTGAAGAATCGGTAAGCAAATAAGGGTTGGTACACGAATCGGATTAAACAGAAGTAAAATCAGCAGGCAAGGTCATAACTGAGTCATGCAAGAGTGGCAGCACCCAGCGTGAAGAAAATAATTACAAACGGCCAAAGACATCTGAGAGCAGAACAAAAGTACACCATCAATCCCTGAGGAACAAAAAAGATAAACAGACAATCTGGAAGAATTTGAAAGTAGGAAACTGAGTGGCAAGCTAGCGCGGGGGAACTGCCTAAAGAATAAGTGTAAGATTTTTAAAGTTTGGATAATTTTTCACAATAGTGAAGTGATATAATTTGCTCCAGACATATCATTGTGTTCAATAATATTATTAAACTTAGCAGATCTTCTTCATAGGCTTACAGTTGTGGCCAATGGGCACTACTCTAAAGGTGAAACAAAAGCCTCATCCTCTCACAAAATGCTGCAGTCACGACGGTCACCAAGCAACAGCATTCCTAATCATTCATGGCAGGTGAGATGAGGTTCAAGATGTGACACTCATCCCCTCAAAAACTTGCATGCCGCAATCAAACAGCATCACATTTATACATTAAGGTCATTTGCAATCATATCCAGTATGTTTACTGTCTGCGGCAACAATTGTCATGGCAACAGGAATGAAGCTTTGCATCACCTGCTGTAGTCCAGCAAAGCAGGATGAGGATGGGAGTTTCTGAACAGAACACCAAGCAGCTTCTCTGCACACAGCAGGCTGTGGGACTCTGGGAAAGGAAAAGCGATAGAGTCATGGGTTGTGTCATTGCAGTAGATCCTCTAATAATGTGAAAGAATGACGGAGCAGATACTGGAACAGTTCGGCTGTTACCAGAAACCTGATGATCTCAGTGATTACTTGTCAAATGTTCCAAATGACAAGACTTGAAATTGGGGCATTAAAAATCACCACAGAAACATGGCTGCTTAGGAGCAAGTGAAAGCCACAGCTTCAGTGTTTGACAGAAGCCCAAGCAGATATCATATGAGTTTATCATAATATACTCAGCACTGGAACTTCTAAATATCATACAATATGCAACAATTTAATTGCCAGAATGAATCTGTAGAATCTGTCTTCACCAACAGATGCCCCACAGCTGCTGGACACCACAGCCCTGTAAACATTGAACAGATTAGGAGCAAGAACACACCCCTGACAATCCCCAGAATCAACTGGGAAAACACAAAGGTTCTGCCTCCACTCTGCACAGCACTCACAATACCAGTGTACAGGCCGGCAACTTCGGGGGGATCCTGCAAAGTCTCAGGATGTCTGACAGGGCAGCTTGATCAATTGAGCCAAAGACTTCACAAAACTGACAAACACTGTGAAGAAACTCTGCCGATATTCACCTTTGCACTCCATAAGAACCCTCAGTGCCAGGATGCAGTCGACTTCTTAGGCGTAAAACCAGACTGCTCCATTCGCTGGTAAGTAAGCAAGTTATCACGGATCCTATTGAGGATGACCCTAGCAAGGACCTTACTCAGCACCAAGGGCCGTGTTATCCCCATATAGCAAGACAGGAAGCAGCAGGACTTTAAAGGCTTGGACCTTCATTCTTTTGCAAAGATCTTGGGAGCGCCACACACCCTTCTCAGTGACTACATGACCCCCATGCTCTCCCAATTCGTCTACTGTCTTCATAGGAAGAATCACCAGAGACATGAATGTCACTGCCGAGGTAAGTAAACCTCTCGACAAGGTCGGCACTCTCTCTGCAGACAGACACACTGCTGATGGCAGTTGCAGCAATCCAGGCGATCTCCCTTCCCTTTCTAGATTGGGATGACAAGTCCAGGGGTATCCACTTGAAGGGTTATTGGACATGAAGTGAAGCTGATTTTCTATTCTAGAATTTTCCAAGGGGGGGCTGTACTATGTATTAGTCATGGAGTGCGAGAATGTGAGTGTCACCGCCTGTCATCAAGTGCTTCTCCTGCTGGGGTTCCTGCTCCTCTGACCAGATCTGTCATTTAGGCCTGCATTGGTACCCGGGTGTGCCTTGTTTTGTGAGAGCAGTGCATGTCTGTCTACCTTCGCAACGTACAAATTCAACAGCTCCTCCTTATTTTCATTTGGGGGATGCCAGAGCACTCTGCCAAGTCAAGTATAATAGCTAAATTATACATCAGCATTTCATCAGAAGGACTCTCCAAAGGCCAGACAATGACTGATCTTCTCCCGCTAAGCACATCCAATGCAGTATTGTGCATCGCTCCTAGTAGCCAGAGATGAGTTTTATGAAGAAAAGTGCCCAGAAGATTTCCGCCAGGCTGCTCACACTGGCCTCAAGTGACTCACTTCACATGCTAGCAGGCAGCTCTCATTTACCTCAGATATTGCATGTTTGAGGTGATGGGTTATTACTTTTTAATAAAATGAAAAATAGTTTGTGTATCAATATTGTAACGGGTATGTGACTTTCTCTTTTCTTGCCACCTCTTAAATTAAAGCAACAGGCTTTATATTGCTGCCGTAAAGAATTTAGTGCCACAGAGCTCATCGTTAGACGCATTCCGGGTCGAATCATTGCACATCCTTGACACGTTGCACCCCTGGCCTCTTGAGATAACGTCAGCAGTTCTTCTTTTCTCTTGTAGTTTTATCACTTAAAGCCGGGCTGACTGCACACTTGTGTACGGAGCCGTGTTTGACAGCACTACACCACAGACTGGGACCTCAGGGTGAGGCCTTTATTTTTAGCCGATTCTATTTTAGATCAATTTGTGTCGGTAAGGTTTCAGCTTATTATGGGTTCATATTCCTTATGACTGCAATGGCGTTACAAACGTATCCCTTCACTTTCATCAATACCACTTTTTTGCTTTTGTAAATTAAATGACATAGTTCTTCTGCCTCGATGAAATCTGCTAGATTAAAGTAAAGGTAAAGAAGAACGGAGGGAGAGAAAAAATCAAAGTTGAAATGGACTGCTAAGGTCAAAACTCGGAGACAGGATATTCAAAAAGAAAACCAAAAATCAAAGTCAGAAAGACAAGCGGAAGTCTTTCATTTAAAATCACGACTAACCATTGAGAAAGTTTTTGTTTTATATTGTGGCTAGGTACAGAATGATAGGCAAAGAAATGCCAAAAATTTGGGACACCAACTGCGTTGTCCGGTTTACTTTGAAATAAATCAAAAGAAAATTAACATCAGCAGGCGGAAAAGAAAAACAGCCTCTTGGGCAAATCTACAAATAAGCTCTCAGTTCTGGGGTAAATAGTGGGGTCTCCATCTGGCAGTTCGCTCTTATAAGTGAATGACAACTCCTTTCAGGTGGCTGGGCTTCGTTATAGTGTGAGCACCGTAAGGAGCAGCTTCTCCAAGCTATGGGGAGAGAAGAAAACATTAGCGACTGCGTCCTCCTCTCACAATGGCGGGTTATCACATACCTGGACTGAGCCCCTGATGAGGTCCTCTGATGCGCATGCATAACAATACCCACAATCGTAGATGACTACCTTCAGTGTGATGCTGACTGTTGTATCACAGCAGCTGCAGAACAAAATGGTAATGACAAAACAAAATAGCATCGCAGGAAAAAAACACTAACAATGAAATATAACTTCTATTAAATACAAAATAATATCAAAATAAAAGTAAAACTAAGAACTCCAAGACTAAAAAATCATAGTATCAATGTTTTATCATGGTAGGGTCCTTGGGTGGCCCTATTCTCCCCTTTGTACTCCTTATTGACGTAGTCCTGAACAAAAAGCCTCAAATCTCACACTCTTACCATACAGTCATGGTTGACGTCTACTGTAGTTCAACGCTTCCCCCTTTCTGTTACATCGGTAACCCCAGGTGATTAGATAAAGTACCAGAATAGGTAGAAGAGAAAGCTACACTTTTATTCATGCATTAGAGATAAAATTGAGTACAATGAGTATTAGTATAATAATACAACCTAATAATAATCTACCAGGTGGCTCTCTGTCTTATTATGTTGGAAGGTTTCTGGTTCAATGGGTTCTGGCACTGCCCTTGGATGGAATTTCAGAAACAAGCAGCATAGTCTGTCTGAATATGGCTGCCGAGGGACATGGTCCCCTCAGTATAGAAAATGGCAGAGAGAGACCAGCACGTCTTTGTAGGCCTCATTTATCCAAATCTAATGGTCTTTCACATGATGCTTCTTGCTCGAGTGGCAGTGTTTCGTTCCCAATGACTCCGCACAAGCAGAGTCTGCCCCCCAGTCCAATCCAGTCAAGTCCAACTCTAGCCTTTTTATTTTCTTTCCTCTCAGCCTTCCTTATTCTCCCAGTCTAACTGGCTAGTCATTTATAATTAGACCGATGCAAAGCCTTCAATCTCTCAGTCCAGCACTTAATAAAAGTTCTTATATGATCTAGTAGTGTCAAAAGTGTGCCTGAGCAATCAGCTAATTTTAAAATTAGACATTGTTAGCCATTAATGTCCCTACCAGGTTAGATAGGAATAAAATCTATGTCTCAAGCATATTCAATAAAGACAATCTACAAAAATATTACGCTAGGAAGTACTTGGAATTCTGGTCCATGGTACCATCTGCATGTCACGTCTCTGAGCCTCTCACTCCACTGCAGCCCCTCTTCTGTGAGTCACTCCACCTGAGAAACTCTTCAGCCACACCAGAGCTCCCAGATGACCCAGCTGGAGTGGCCATCAGCCATTCACACGCTCCCTCAAGGGACTTCCTTCCCGCTGTCTGTCTTCTCTCTCTCATTTGCTCGCACTGGCTCTCTCCCATTCCTGCCTTTCTGCTCTCCTTCCTCTAACCTCCCTCTTTTCTTCCAATCGGTCTTCCATCTCCTTGTTTTCCTTCCTTATGCTGCACTCATGCTTTCCTTTTAATATGGGAGGGGGCATGTCACAGCTAGAGCGATCAGCAGCTCCCAGTGCCAGTTTAGGTCACGGGTGCAGGGCCATCCGCTCCCGCATCGCACACGGGAACTGCTCTCGCCACGGTATCACACCCATCCAAAGAAAATAGTGCAGCTATTATAATTATTTATTTAAAACGGTAAACAGCCGTGGACCTCACTTTACCACACACCTCCCCACTTAATGTCACTAGTTGCATCGGAAGGCTCCCCGCCTCAACCAACCCAATGCAGCTAGTGGCACAGGTGTGCAGAGTGGCCCAATGCTCCACCAAAACTAAATAAATAGCACTAAAAATAGCCACTTAAAATGGAAACTCAAGCACCCTTCTTAAAATCAGGACATTAAAAGAATAAGAATGTTTAAAATGATGATAAAACAATCAGCAATAAATAGTCCATTAAAATTTAGTCCATACTTCTTTAAACATCCTTTTCATACTTGGGTCTGTGGGTTCTTTGAAAGTCAGGCACCTATCCCACTTGCTGTTCCTCTGTCCATTCTTTAGTCCTCACCGCCTTGGCTCATCCCACCGCTGCCACCAAATGTGATGGTGCGGGTCGACTCCACTTTTTGCACAAAAGCTTATTAGCGTCCGTTAGCTTTTGTGCCAGAGTTGTGCTACCCACACTACCCAGTGAGTAATTTGACAGCACTCAGCCCTAGTTTACACTTTGGGACATTTGACAAGATTGAATTTACTGTCCTTTATAGCAGTGTATGTGTGTACCAACTGTTTGAATGTGATTTAGCGGCAGTGTCCATTCATTCACTCATTCATTCATTGATTGATTCATTCATTCCTGGACACGTTCAGTACATATGACTGTGCTACAACATGATAATGGCCCACTTCTTTTTAGCAGCCCTGGATACACAATGGAGTACAATACTTTCAAAACTCTGACTTGCACAAGATTAGTGTTCAGAAGCTGTTAAAAAGGCACTTTAATCAAAAGAAGATTAACAGGAGACATGATTGAAGTGTTTAAAATTATGAAGGGAATTAGTACAGTGGATCAAGACTGTTATTTTAAAATAAGTTCATCAAGAACACAGGGACACAGTTGGAAACAAGGGTAAATTTCACACAAACTAGATCTCAGATTCCCGAGATCTCAATCCAGTCGAACATTTGTGGAACGTGCTGGAAAAAAAAGTCCAATCATGGTGTCCCTACCTAACATTTTACCAGATTTGCTTCTAACGTGTTGGTGCCAGGCACCACAGGACACCTTCAGAGGTCTTCTGGAGTCTATGCTTCAATGATGGCACGAGGGGGACCTACACAATATTAGGCAGGTGGTTTTAATGTTATGGCTATGTGGTGCAGATATTCAGTAGGCTCCTCAAATTCTGTACCTCCATTGAAGTGTTCTTTTTTTCTTTTTATTATTTGGAGTATTTTCAAGAATGCCTGCATTGGAGTTCATTCTTGCAAATCCACATTCTTAAAGCTGTTGACAGCCTGCGGCAAGGCCAGCTCAGTCTGCATTTCCTTCATTTATGAAGAATATTTAGTTTTCTGACAGACAAATACATCCAATGTCTCAGTCTGTCCTCGTGAGCATGTCTGATCTTTCTGAATCATCTTCTTGGAGGATTTTCTTGAATTAAAAGATCACTTTAGTGTGGGTGCCATGTATCGAAGAGATGATACAGTCTTGCTGTGCTATTAAAAAAATGTAACGGCTTAATCTAAATTCATGTGAAACTGTGCACCCAGGAAGTAAAACTATTAGACATGATTCCACAATTGGAGGTTTAGAGCTTGAATTTTCACCCTTATGAGAAGGACAGAAGTAATAATTAAAAAGGTCAGTAAGATGTTAATTTTACCAGTTTGACGTGTCGAGCATAAAGCAAGGTAGATTACTCCTAAATTATTTAACACTTCAGAAGAAATTAGACTGTAAATAAACTATTTAGGAAATGTGTCTCTTCAAGTCAGTAATCAGGCAGGAGGAAGCTTGTTCATTATGTCTTTAATTTTTCTTCATGAAAAGGGTGGACCACATTACAGCAGTCTGCCAAGGGAATGGACACAGAACAAACACAGAGTCACCCATTCACAGAAAATTGAGTTACATTGATAGTGCTGGATTAATGCTCGCGTAACACTTGACATTCACTCTGATTGGTTCATTAGCCTACACATCCATACTCTGATTGGTTAAAAGACGTGAGGTGTTTTCAGCAGAGAGCAGAGCCAGCTTACATACCCACAATAAAAATCTCATTCTACTATAGCATTGTTCTTCTCAAACATGTCTTAAGTTCAGCTCTTTATGAAGTTTTCTGTGTATGTGACAACTGTCAAGTCTTATGGCGCACATGACATTCAGCCACCTCTTAAACCTCCAAGGGTGTTCTATCTGTAAACCCAACCATTGCATTAGTCTCTTCATTCTGTTTCAAAAAAACAAATGCTTGTATATTCTTAATATGCACTGCAAACCAAAACACATCATGCTCACTAATTGTGTTACCCCTAAATAGCTATAGTATTCTCTGCCAGGTGTCTCATTTGGTGGACGGATTGAAGGACTCAAGTCTTTTCCTTCTAAGCAAGCAGAGATTAAGAGCTGACATGACAAGTATATTTAAACTTTTGAAGAAATGAGTTAGCAGAATAGTAGTTTTGTAGTTGTTGTGACAAAATGAGAGTCCAGACATGATAAAGGTTTGGGGCAGCCACCCATATAATATGTTCCTGGCTGTAAAAGTAAAGAATTGTAAGACCAGAGTAGTTTACAAGTCCAAAACAGAACTGAAATCCAGAGGTGGGGAGAGAGGCTTTATAGGGAGTCTGGGGGAAGCTGCTGGCGGGATTTCCTGGGAAAGGTCTGCAGGAGACTTAGAAAGAGTCAGTGCACCCCGCCGTCCCAAGGGTGGATGTGTTAACAGTATTCTTTAAGCCCTTCAGCTGCCTCCTATTCGCACGTGTGTGTCAGTGTGTACTTTATTTGAAGCAGTTCAGGAATTATCATGTGTGGCTGGTGTCATTGTCGGGTCGTATCTTTTCATCATCACAGTAAAGAATCTGAATAGGTATTAGGAACCTATGAATTACCTGGAAAGGAGCACCTGAATTGGTGGGCCAATAAAAGATTAAAGGGGAAGGGCTGACCAAACCTAAGAAGGTGAAAGTGAGAAACAAAAGAGAGAGGAGAGGAGAAGAGAGGCAAGGAACAGCGATTCCAAGGAACGGAAAATTGTGGATATTATGTCGAAAACTACGCTGCCTTCTGGAGGATTCAGGTGAACTCACCTTCATTCGTGGAAGGCAAGATGACATAAAGGATCATTTTATGGAGAACACAGGAGAGGGCCTGACAAGCGATAAGTGTGAGGAGGTTTCCCTGTATTGAGGAATGGCTCAGCATAACCCTCGCAATAACAAACGTTAAGGAAATAAAAAAAGAACAGTTGGTCTACCGATGGACGTTCAAGAGGGTTAGTAGGGAAGTGGTGATGGTCACTCGCACTCTGGATCATTTATCATTTATCTTTTTTTCTTTTTGCTGCCACTCTAGGGATCGGTGGTGCATATTATAATTGTAATCTCTCTGATCACAGCATTAGGTGAATGAGGACCGAATAGTTACATTCCATTGAATGGCCTCTTCTCGTCTGGCTTTTTCTTATATTTTTATTCCCACCATTGGTTTCACTGCAAGATTCACTCTTAAAGTGGGTGATTTTATCTGGACCACCTTTTTCACTTGCTTTTGAGATTATAAGCAGATTTAGCACACATCCTCCAGGTGATATATTTTATAACAGTCACCAAGACACAGCCCAAAATCACAATTGGGACAGTAGAAGCATATTTCTTTGAGGAATTCTCTTATAATATTTGATAGGGTAGAATGTCAGTGCCTGATCCGCACGATTGATGTGTCCACTGTGTTACTATAGGCTATCACAACACAAGGCTCAGTGACTTTCACATTTCCCGTGACATGAACATTGACAGTTGCTTTAGCACTTAGACAGTTAACGTCTTTCTTGACCTTCCACTTGATTGGCGTCATTTTATCTTTTTTCCATGCTAAAACTTCAAATGTTTGAATTCATCAGGCATATCACAGCGTTTCAGAGTGCCCAATTTCACTGTCTGTGTCAAGGTCTTATATCCATTTCACACCGTCATCACTAGCACTTAATTCAAAAGATGGTTCAGTTTCAGTTTGTTCTAAAACTGGCTTTACATCGTTTCAATTACATGCCACTGTGCGTTTTGATTTCAAACAGAAATATTTATGATTTTTTTTGCAGCATAATATTATTTTATCCAGAACTAGCCAACCCGCGGCGTACCATACGCCGCATAATCAGGCCGGTTTTTTATTGAATTTTAAGCACAGGGAGAAAATTAACATTTGAAACACCGGTAATGTAATAAATCAGCAAGAAAAGCAACATTGTAACAATGCACGGAACGAACCAACACACAATCGTCCGTGACTGAAAACCGGCAGATCGTCCTCGCGCCTTCTGCTGCGAGACGGAGGGATAGGGGTTCACGGCACGGAGAGTGGAACGGGAGGAGAGAAGGACGTCCATTCAGCTCCGTCCGTCATGCTAGTCTGCTGATTTCTCGTTCAGTATGTACTGCCCGGTCACGTGCCCACCTCCAACTTGTCACTTGTGTCGTCGTCTTTACACAGTCCAGATGCACATGTGACTGACGTGGACTTTTAATTGCTCTGTGCAGTTTTGGCCGCTTTTCTATATATAATCCACCAAGACACCTGACCACGGTAGTAGCGAGGTGGGAGGGGGGTGCGTAGAAAGTGCAGGAGCATCTAAGAAGACGACGTTTGTCGCGACGCAACCAGTGGGAGCGCCAGGACCGATCCGGGTAGACGGCCGCCTTTGTGCGAATGTGGTTTCGCCGCCCTACGTACCTATTTTCTATTATGATATGACGGATATTACTATTACATGTACTACTTCAAACAGGATTATGACGGTGTTAGGGTTAGAGTCGGGATGTACAAATAAAATTTAATTTCAAACGATTAATTTCAAATCAAACCAGCCTAGATTAGAAAGCCGGTTTATTTAATCGTTCTAAGCGACAGGCAGCTCTGCACACAGTGACAGTCAATTCAGAGATCGCCGCAGCTCCGCTGTCTTTTGCCGCTTCTCTTGACTCGCAATCCCGCTGAGGAACGACGCGCTCACATGAAATCTATCGCCTTGCGACGCAACTATGAAATATGCAAGTTGAACGCTGACTAAGGGACTACACACATTTAGAGAGCGTGCGTAAACACATGGTAAGCAATGGAACCGTTCAGACAGAGCGTGCGATGAGCGGCGACCATCAAAGGCTTTTGCGCCGCTCGCGAGCAAATCGCTATGTATGTGGAGTCCCTAATAGGCATCAACGCATCGACTACAATACACGCCACTTTGTCAAACTTTGCTCACTGCAAACGCCGCCGCTGCTATAGTCCGGCCGCTCAGACTTTAAAATTCAAAGGCGGACAGCCGCCGGTCGCAGCGCCGCCGGCTGCTGCATCGCCTCCTCAACGGCCGCCTTTGAGTTTGGCGCCACGCGGGCACGTTTTTGCCCGTCGCCAGGATCGGCCCTGGGGAGCGTATGAGTTGCACTTAGTGGGAATTCCACGGTTTGCAGCCTGAATGGGGCTCAACGGCTTACCCACGCCGGGTAGACACACGGTCAATGTCATGCATAATTATTTATTGAATGCTAAACACTTCTGGAAAGACACCGTTGTCTAAAAAGGGAGGGTTTGAGGATACAACAGAAAGTGAATGAAAAGATGGAACTGTAGACTTTTCATTGCTCTGTGCGGTTTCGCTGCCTTTCTATATATAATCCACCAAGACACCTGACCACGGTAGTAGCGAGGTGGGAGGGGGTGTGAACAAAGTGCAGGAGCATCTAAGAAGACGCATGTTTGTCGCGGATGCGAATTGCTGTATGTAGCGTGTAAAACAGTTTGCCATGGAGCACGTGGTGGAGCGTCGTAACAAAACTTAGTTTTAAAGACTGCTCACTTCATTGTGTTTTAACCTCAGTTGTAAAGGATTGTTTTAAGGATCCCATGGGATACCCCTCGCAAACCGTTTGACACGCTGCACCATAGAGTCCGGACGTATTCATGTAATCAGCGTATTGTTGAGCAGACTGTATAATAATGCCTCTGTGACTAAGAACAACGGACACCACGTCACCGAAGTTATCCCAATGTTGGCAAACAAAGCTAAGAGCCATGTCACGAAGCAACAGTTTCGTCAATGACATTTCTTCAAAAAAAACCCGACTGACAGAAACAAACAATTACCTGAAGCAGGAATTTCCATAACATTGAAAGAATTGTTGTTTCCATGAAATACATTTGAAGCGGCAGCCATGGAGGGCAAAAGAATAGTCAACGTGGCTCACAGCTGAGTTTGGACCGAGCACAGACCAAAGCGAGTGAGTATGTGTTTGATGAGCTGTTTGATTTGGCGGGCAGTGGTCTGATGTGCGTTCCTGAGCACGTGGGAGGAGGGGTAGAATTTCTGGGCGGGGCTTCGTTGTTCCTTTCGCATGGTTTTTCATGGTGTCGAAACCAAAAAGAATAATGAAAAGTCAACGTGGCTTAGACGTGCATGTGGACTCCTAGCAAAGACGAAAGAGGCTAACTGGGTGGTCGGTGAGTTTTTGCGTCCGGGCACATGGGCAGGCAGTGTGAATGCCTAGAGAGCGAGGGGACGCGGGCCGGTGAAAAAGGAGTGTTGGTGGGTAGGAAAACGTCTTCCGTGTTCCTGCAGGAGCATCTAAGAAGACGCATGTTTGTCGCGGATGCGAATCTGTATGTAGTGTGTAAAACAGTTTGCTATGGTGCAAGCGGTCATGCGTTGTAACCGAAAAATCGTTTTTTAAAGACTGCTTACTTCATTGTGTTTTAACCTCAGTTGTAAAGGATTGTTTTAAAGATCCCATGAGATACCCCTCACCTGCTGCATATGGCGATTCACCTCCGCGAGAAACTCGCCTCTATGAACAGTCAACGTAGCTCGGAGGTGCATGACATTAACCTGCCCTGCACCGCATGTGGCCTCCTCGACAGACGAATATAAATGACGCCACTTTTTCTGTGTCCTCGCGTCCGACTTGGTGGGCGTGGCCCTGCGAGTTGTCGCCGTATCCAATGGAGTTGGTGGGCGTGGCTCCTTCCTTCGTGCGCCATAGGTGTCTCACTTGTCGGCGGCTTAGTGAATCCACGCCCCTTCCGGCGTGCTTTTCATGGTTGTCTTGCCTTAGTGAATTATATATATAGATACTGTTGCATGTAATGTTCAGGCTTAACACTATATGTGCTAACAATAGAGCTGTCCCCGATAGACACACAGGCGCCTCCTTATGGTTAATGTCAAAGAGATTAAACTAGGGAGTTCATTAAATGCATGATAACATGGGGATTACCTGCAAATGAGACATGGACGCCAGAGCTGACCTTTTATCCTGTTGCGTTAATGACATCAAATGCAACAACCTCTGCAACCATTTGTCTGGGCAATTGGGTGGGGTGGGGTTTGGCGCACCTTGGTAATGGGACTCGCAAAATAGCAGCAACCATATTTTAAACATGATGGCATTGTAGCATAATGCTCGAAATTTTTTTTAACTTTCTCAGAACAGGCGGAGTGGTGGCTCTGAGGTTAGGGATCTGCACTGGAAATCGGAAGGTTGCCGGTTTGAATCCCATAAATGCCAAAAGGGACTCTGCTCTGTTGGGCTCTTAAGCAAGGCCTTTAACCTGCAATTGCTGAGCGCTTTGAGTAGTGAGAAAAGCGCTATATAAATGCTAATTATTATTATTAGAACATCTCGTACGAAGAACTAAATGGAAGAAATAAATGTTATGTTCACAATTCTCAGGTTCCAAACTACTATTACAGTACATAGGCTTAAAACAGTTCAGGGGAATCCTTAAGAGTGAATAAAAACTACTGATCGTAGCATTAGGTGACGGATAGGTGACGGAGGACTGATTAGCTCTGTTCCATTGAATGTCCTCTTATCACCTGGCCTTTTCTTATATTTTTACTTCCACCCTTAGTTTCACTGCATGGCTCACTCCTTAAGTGGTTGATTCCTTCTGGACTAGCTTTTTCACTTGCCTTTGAGAATATTTACTGCCTGCTCAATCCTGGTGGGTTTTATTTCTCTATGTGTCAGAGTAAGACCTCAAGGCAGCACTTTGACAGGCCGTGACACTGAGGTGGCGTTGTGCAGTATAATCACTGTATTTAACTATTTATAGCCTGAGGGATACTTTGTAAGGAGTTAAGAGTGCACTTGCCTATAGAAATGGGGTTGATACGATGAGTTGTAAATGGCTCCAAATTGGCATGAGGACACACTTTGTCAAAGGTTGGCCTGGAACGTGTGTGAGATGTGGAAACCTACAAGTCTACACGTGGCTCTGGGTAAAACATCGTCCAGGGTATGGGTAAGAGAATGTTTGCTGGCACATTAGGAAAGGAATGGGAGATAGTGGAGAAAGTCAGTAGCAAGTGAAGGAGAACATGCATACATGCATGTGCAAGCTTTGAATGGAATGATTATGGTGGTTTCCTACCAGGATGAGGCACGTCACTCAGACAGTTTATGCTAGATGGAAACCAGTCTTGAGTAAAAAGCTTATGACAGTTTAAAGGACTCTCAGAGCATGAGGACAAAGATTATCTGATCTAATGAGACCAAAATGTAATTCTTTGGCCATTCTATAAGCACTATGTCTGGGGAAGACCAGGCACTGGTTTTAATCTGGTTTATACTATCCGTATGGTGAAATATGGTGGTGGCATCACGGTATGAAGGTGCCTCTTAGCAGAATACCTGACCCATAGTGCATGCCACCACCAGCTGGTGCAACAGTTCATCTTTCAGCATGACAATACTGGAGTGGCTCTGAGACAAGTCTTAAGGGGCCTTAAGAGCCTTAAGACTTAAACCACACAGAACTTCTAGGGACAGACCTGAAGATGGCAGTTTAAAGACGCTTCCAGTTTAACCTAACAGAGTTTTAGAGGATTTGCCAGGAAGAATGAGATAAACTGTCCAAATCCAGGTTTTCAAAACTTGTACTGACTTACCCATCAAGAACTGAAGCTGTAACTGCCAATAAAGGGGCATCTGTAAAAGGGTCTGAATACTTAACAGTTTTTGATTTTGAATACATTTGCAAACCGTCACTTAATTCAGACTCGCATTTTCCCACTTTTACCATCATCTACATTTCAGTCATGGTGAAATATTTTATATCACTGCAAAGCTAATGGCTCCCTTTCTCCTAGTATTTAAGGCAAACTTTTATTGCTGTCTTTCCAAAATAGACTATACAAAACTCTTAATTTCATTTTTTAAAGGATATGTACTTCAAACCTATTTTTAGATGTCTATTGATAGCTGCTAATGTATTTAAAGAAAGCCCGCACAGTAGTCACAGGCATGTGATGAGAGCGCGTTTCCATCCGTTATGTCAATGTATTATTTCTGATCAAGGATGACAGAGTTCATTATCTAACAAAGCTCGGCGTAATGGTTGATGGGATTAGACTTTTAGCTGATATGGCGGAGGAGGCCATTTTTTAAGTAATGCTGTGGTATGATCTTTATGTAGATTGATTTCTCTGTTACAAAGCATATCATTAATAATTATAAGCTCACAGAGCTAAATATAAAAAAAAACATAATGATTAATAGCCACATACTTTTACACAGCAGTGGTGAGGGGCTCCTCTGAATGTACGCAAGTAAATAATAAAATAAACACCGTTTTTGTGTAAAGCATATGCCCCAGTGTCAGAACACAATCCAAGATGATCATAACGAGCACATTTTTTAAAATTATTGAATCTAAGGATAGAGCTGCCAGGTAAGAAGAGAAGAGGAAGGCCTAAGAGGAGGTTTATGGATGTGGTGAGAGATGACATGCAGGTGATGGGTGTCAGAGAACAAAATGCAGAGGATAGGAAGGTATGGAAGAAGATGATCCGCTGTGGCAACCCCTCACAGGAGCAGCCGAAAGAATAAGAAGGCACGGTGGTTAGCTCTGCTTACAGAGTCAGCAGCCACCCTCTGATTCAAGACAAAAAAGCAAAACAGGAGGTGGTGAAGCACAACCTCCATTATGGACTGCTGCATGTGAGCAATCCACTACTAAGAGAATTGACCTGTGAAACCAATGGCCACTGTGTCAGTATGAGTACTAAATAACCGAGAACCGTCTGAAATCACAGCAAAGACAAATGCAAGTGGAGTCAACTGAAAACAGATAGTGCCAGTCTGGACAGAGTGAAGTGCCACAGGTTTGGGCCAAATGTGGGTAACATTTAGAGAACCTAAGGTTTGAGTGATGACCATACAATAGAGTGTTTTAGCTTGTGTCTGACATAATTCGAAAAAGAGTGCATTGAAATAAATAAGAAAACTAACTGCGTTACCTGCCTTTGCCCATGAAGTTTCTCCCTTAATGTTTTAAGCGTCGCAATCGAAAAGCAGGAGTGAGAAGGGACAGTGTCAGTTTTCAGTGTCGTGACCGGGGCTGAGGGTCGACAGAGCAGAACAGACAACTATGATAAGACCCATTACGTATCAACGAGCGACGGCGCTTGTTAACTATTGAGCTTTGCACCTTCCTTGAGCTTCGTCAAACTTTCATGACAATACCATGTCTTTTGTGTTTTTTTTTTGCTGTCCAGGACAATGCCTCGTCTTCAAACGCCCGTCCACCCTATTGGTTAGTGGTGTTATTCGTGTGGTCTGCCAAAGATTCATTTGCACAAAGTGAACTCTTAGTGCAGAGCAGAGCAGAGCATGTAAGTTAGCATAATATTAATAAGTATCAACAAATTAAAAAAAATATCGACAAATAGAAAAACATGTCGGGCTATTTTTTTTTCTATAACATCACAAAATTTCATCAACTCTGTTAAGGCATTTTTTGGATATTTAGTTTTTCAATTGCGTGGGGGGTTTTATAGGTTTTTAACCTTAAATAGTGATACAACTATATATGCCTTGTCTTAGCAGATACCTACTGTCCTACATGTACCATCCTGCCAAATTTCAACCTTTTAACTAAAATGAGAAATAGTGCTTTTGATGAGTGAGTGAGTCAAGTTGGCATTTTATATATGCAACAGTTTCAATAAGAACAGACAATTCAGTCCAACAAGCTCATCGATGCTGTTCTCCAGGATCCGTTTTGCAGGTCCCTAAATTCCTACTCTCTACCAGACTCCTTGGTGATTTATTCCCCATTCTGATGGTTCTCTTTGTAAGGAGAACGTTTCTGACATTCATGTGCATTTTACTGAACGTCAGCAACATGATCGCTGATTTCAGGAAGCAGCAGGTAAATCACAGCCATATTTTCATGTGGTGGGGGGAAGACATTGGAAAATGCCAACAGTTTTAAATTCCTGGGGGTTACTGTCACTAATGATCTTCGGGTGGCAAAACTCACCACAACAGTCATCAAAAAGGCCCATCAGTGACTTTACTTTCTCAGACGTCTGAAGAAGGCCTGGTTGTCTCCAGCTGCCCCCCATCAACTTTTCTAAAGGTACTGTAGAGTCCACCCTGACAGACGAGCTGCATGGTGTGCTGGTATGGCAGCAGTTCAGCTAAGGATCAAGAGGCACTGCAGAGGGCATGAAAACTGAGCACATCGTCACCCATCTCTGCAGGGCATATTTCCCCAGCAGCCCTGTCAGGGAAAGGCAAAATGGATCATAAAGGACCCCAGTCACCCAGCATGGACATTTTCACATGTGATATTTAAGAATGGCGTCTGTCTGCAGGTAATAAGACTGCTCAATTGTCATGTGATGAACTCTGTTATATCTACAGTATAGGCAATAATATTGTACTAATAAAAAGGAAGAAGACAGAGACTGGTTCAAAGTGATAAACTTTTAACAGGTCATTTTACTAAGATCGTTTCAGAGTACATGTTACACCACCTTATTATTATTATTATTTACATCCTAACAGCTCCCCAATACCCATCATTCCTTATTACTACGGAATCCCCAAAAGTCCAGACTTTCAATATAACACAAACTCTCCGTGATCAGCTGAGTTTCTGTGCTTCTTGTGTACGTAATGCTGTGTTTAATGTTTTTTACTGCAATTATTATTAAAATGAAACTTAATTTTGAGCTTTTTCTTTTCCTGATGTTTTATGTTGATTATTGAATCTGCAGGAAACATTGCGTAAGTGAGAATGTCCCTGTACATGTGACAATAAAAAGACCTTGACCTTCACTGTAAGTTGAAAAATACCTCTCTTATTATCTTAGTATACAGATATTATTTGTACTATTAGTATTGTTTTAACGTATAACTAATTTTAAGGAGCCGAGTTAATCAAATATCGCCACCTAGAGGAGGGGCACCTCTCCTGCATCCTGAGAGTTCAGGACCCCCGAGCTTTAGTTGCTTTTTAAGTTCATGTAGAGAATGTGTTTAATGGTTAAAAGTTTTCAGTGCTAAAAATAAACTTCATATTCAATCAGAACAATTAGAGTGATGCATCTGTGATGATGTTTAAAACAAAATGTCCAATTTAAACTCTCATGATTGTATATGTGAAGATATACATTGGGATTTTCAATTATGTCAGAGATATATTAATATTTTATGAAAGGAGGCTTGATTATAATTATAAGTATCAACTAAATACTGCTGAATGTGTGGGGAATTCTAAAATGTTTTGAGTTTCACACATTTGCACTTGGTAGAAGTATTTAAAAATGTTTTTGACAATAAAAGGATTTTTATATACTAACTAGTTGCCCGAGTATATTTGTAAGACAAATATTTGTGTATTTTAAATGCTGATCAGGCTGGCTGAATTACTAGAGTCCCATCCGTCATTCATTGCGGCCCCCTCTATCAGCTTCTCTGCTCTCGTGAGTTGAGACTTTGTTCTTTTGTGTGTAACTGTCGAAACTCCTTACTGGTTTGGAGCCATTAGTGCAGTACTTCTTTATATGTCCTCATTTAGTGTGGTTTCCCAAATGGATGTTTAATCACACAAAAATAAACTGGATGGTTTGTGAAATCCTTGGATCATGGAAAGCATTTACATTTCTGGAGGGGGCTAGGGTTCACAGACATCACTGCTAGCCTCCATATTATTACAGGAGACAGCACCAGCACTGGTATTTGATAATGCTGTAGAGATGATATAAAAAGTTAATTTAAAATTACTACAAAGCACAACACTGTATTGGAATCAAAGGTCTAAAATTATAATCACCTCGTCATAAAATAAATGATCACTGTCAAGAAACAGGAAAAGTTACTGATGCCATCCTTGGTTGTTCTTTTTCTTTCATATTGTGAACAGTGACTCGCAATGCACTAAAAAAATCCTGTTTCATGCTATTTCATCGTGACTGATCTCTATTGCACTTAGTACCGTTATGCAAGTGTATGATGGTAATTTCTTTTTCAAAAATGTAAGCTTTTGCTTTGATAAAAATGAAGTGTCATTGGTACATTTTGGAGTTATTGTCACATGAACACATTGCAATGATTTTTTTGTCTGCACGCTTGACCACCATGGAGCAGACCACCACTGTCTTTGTCCGACAGCCTGAATCTCACTCTGTTGGTTATGTATAATATAAAATGACAAAATAATACATAGTTGTGAGTGAAACAGTTTTGTAAAATTGGTGTAAAACGTCTCATGTGGTTTCAGAACATTATTGAAAAGAGTGTATTGGGGTTTAAAAGTTTCTCCTTAAGGGTTTAGAAACATCATACACCCCTTGTGGACCCATCTCAGAAAGGGTCTAGATGAAAATAAACGGAAGAAACTGTCTTTTGGAAATTCAACATGGCTAAACACTTCCCATAACGAGACACAATGATGTACTCTTAGACAAAAGCTGCAATATAGCAAGACAATAAAATTGTAAGCCTAATTAGTTGAGAACGAATCTACGTCCTTAGATGAGATCCAGATATCCAGATAATGGTGTCCTACCATCAGCGCTAATGCTCTCCTGATGCCTGATGGGAATTGTAGTCCCCGCATCAGCTCTTATATTTGGGTTACCTCTCCTGGATGCACCATATAGCCTGTGTTTTAAGTTAAGCAGCAGCAACTCATGTGTGAAATAATTTGCGAAAGTTGTTTCGGCCGTTTTTGTATGATTATAGTAAGGGCCAGATGGGGGCATTGCCTCAGATTGTCTGCTTGTCATCAGCGTCCTTTCAAAATGGCTATGAATGCACCATTGAAAGACAAATGCCATATTTTTGGACAAAGCCCATTAACATACCGCGTAGAATATTCCTAAAAGCGCCACTGACAAGACGTGCATTTTTAATTCTTCTCCCATCGGCCCTGACTAAATTATTGCGCGTAAGGCTTTGCGAACACATTTTTGGGAGTCGTGCCACAAGCCTGCTATAAAGCTGATTTTAAGTAGCAAGTTAATCCTGTGTGTATTCCTAAATGATGAGTATTTGCACAGTGCCCTAACGCTCCATGACCAAAGAACTTTGTTAAGCAGACTAATTACAGCTGATCCAGTGCTTTGCTAGTCTTGTTCAGCACTGCGTTGAATATGCTGCCTGACAAGAATCATTTATAAAGACAGTATAATAATAAAAATGTAATGCTAATAGATTTCAGCAAAAAAAAATCAAATCTGCATCATGGGAGTGCTTTTCTATTTCTAGACAAAAGCAAGCCACAAGTGAATTGATTTGAATCAGCGTAAATGAGTATGAATTGTTTGGGACGTCTAGTTAAATAGATTTAATCTTGCAGGCTGCAGGCAGCGATTTGGTCCATCTGTCATGAGTGCTAATAACTTGGATTCCAATTTTGGCCGGAATAGAACAAATAGTGTCATATCATTAAGGTTTGTAACATTTATTTGAATGCATTCCTTTCAAATAATTAAATTAAAATACTTTGTGAATGTGCTTTGTAATATGTATACCAATAAGACAATATAATTGTTTCAAAAAACAAATTAAGTTTAACACTATTAGAATCTTATAGTTGTGCTCATTTTATCATAAACCTCTAAATGCCACCAAATGATGTACAATTTTTTATATGAGCCATTCAATACATAAGTCTGTTGCAGAGCAGTAAACAGACGATATAAAACACTAAAAATTTACATGGCACGTAAAGCATATGCTTAGGTGTTGATAGGAATGTAGGAAAGGGGAATCAAAGACTCTGTCATTGATGTGACACGAATCCTAGAGAAAGCCAACGGCCTCATTAACCAGCATTCATACTGTCCAGGCCAACTAGCTACAAGACAAATTCTGTTACAGCGAAGTCTGTTTTAACGAAATCCTCATTTTAATATTTTTTTTTTTAGTCCTGGGCAATTACGTTAAAAAAAATCATAATGAATTCTGTTTTATCTGCAGAATTCATTATAACACAGTTATGTTTCACAAAAAAAGCAACAAAACATTGAAGAAAAAAGATGGGGAAACAGAAAAAGGTTTGGGAAAGCCACCCCATATACTTGAAGATAAGCAATTAATGAACAAATTGCACATCTTTAAAGACTGGAGTCCACAACAGAACTGAAGCGAGTAAGTAAGATGGTGTTCATATACGAGGTTTGGAGGAAGAGATGTCGATGGAGCCGGAACTGGAAGTGATATCCTTAGACTCAGGTGAGATGTCCTCCAGTTGGACTTCAGAGGAAAGAGTGTAAGGATCCATGAACACTGCCACCCCCAGGTCCGGCATGTAATTACAACCATTTAAGGCCCTAAAATGCGCACGTGTGTGACAACGCATATTTCTTCTGGCCTTGACCCAAAAATCTTGTATCAGGAGCTCTGATGAACAGCCCAGTTGGATTACACATTTATGTCACTTGGTTTAGTCGATAGTCTTCCACAGCTCAAGAAGGGTTACCTCAGACTGAAGACAATATGGGTGGATCTAGAGGTGGGATAACTGTCAATCAAATTCGACTTCAACTCTACCTGCAAAGCTAAACCCCTGTAACTCATTTTTGGGTTTCTAAGGTACAGTTTGACCTCGCTCATCAATTTTTGGTTCACCCTTCAGTAAAAGTGTTGATTGCTGAACTTCCCTCGTGTTTATGCTTCTCGGCCAGTTTACAACGTGTTCCATAAATTCACCAACATTTTACTCTGTGAACACCTCCACATCATATTTTTTTTAAAAAAAAAAGGTTTTGCTGTTTTAATCCAATGATTCTTTGAACCTCTGAACTTTTATCACAGTCTTTTCATGTTAAAATTTTCCAGAATAACAAAAGAAGTGACTCATAAAAGAACAACCTGCAGCCAGGGAGAAAGATGGAGAGAGAGAGTCGGACCCAGCAGTAGTGTTTCTGGCATTCAAGTTGACCACACCTGGCTAGGGACCTCCAGATTTTTGAGTTTGTTTTGACTGCACATGTCCTGGAAAGAAGAACACACAAACAAACATGGGCATGTTAGAGGAGAAGTGGTGCGGGGAAGGTTTTTTTATGATTCCGTTGTGAAGGTCATAGAGATCCTCACAGGGCAAATAATTTATTAAAGAAGAAAACACGGGCACTTGGCAGAGACGAGTTCAAGTGCAAGAAGCAATGCAAAGTCAGCAGATGTATTACGGTATTGGTATCACTGTAACTGGGAAAGTAAAGACCTTTGTAAAGATACGTTTTTAGCTGTTTGTCTTCCTAAACCCTGCAGGAAATTTCAGATCAGATTCTCTGTCTCACTCACACACACACACAGAAGAGCTTGGCGTAAACCCGTGCAGATGAACTGTGAGCAAATGAACACCACGGTGTAGGCACTAGAAGCTAACTCACTAGCTGAAGAACTTATCCATCTTGGCCACTTAAATTGAAAGATCAGAATTCAGAAGTTATGTGAATTTTTCTATAAGATACAAAAAGTTAAACTAAGCGATTGTAATTTTATGTTTTGTTTTTATTGGTTTTTGACCTTCATCTACATATCTATACATATATGAATGTATGTATTTGCATATATCCATCTTCTTTTATCCATATATCACACATAAATTGTATTATTTGATTTATTGCAGCAAGCATGTTTGGATTATTTGTTGAAAAAATATTTTATCACTACATCCAGACTACAAAGAGAAAGTGAAACTTATTTAAAGTTGACTTTCACCAATTTATAAACTTTTTTCAGAATTTACAGATCTCAGCTAATAAAGTGAATTAATTTTATTTCTATGAACATATACATGTTTTCTACTGTAATGCTCATTTCTGTTACAACATTTTACCTAAATTCATTTAATGATTGTTTAAATTTAAGACATTAATTCTTTCATCCTGAGTCCAAGGTGAAATAGAGATCTCTGGGTGTGCAGAAGTTAAGATCCCCCCATGACAATTTATATTAAGTTGGCATCCCTGGGTGGGCGTCTTACTATTTTTTTTTCAGTGAATTAATGACATCACCAAAGGAAACAATGATTATTAATTAACTGATTGACTGACAGTTCTTCTTATCAAATCATACACCTCTCCTTGAACTGATCACTTTTTTGTGATCTGTCTGTCTGATTTTTGTGCAAACAATAAACTCAGTACATAAGAACACCAGAAATCTGACAACAAAAGGAGACCATCAGGCCTGTTTGTTTAGCTGATAGCTAAACTGTCCCAATATCTCATCCAGATAATTCTTAAAGGTTGTCAAGGTTTCTGCTTCAACCACATGTCTCCGTAGTTTGTTCCAGACTTACTTCCTGGCTTCAGTCTTAAATGGCCTTCCCTTTAACTTCCACTGGTATCCTCAAGTATGTGATTCACCATTAAATTGCAAGAATCCTGTTGCAGCTACTTCATCAATGCCTGCATTAGGTCCCCATATCGTCTCCTCTGCTCGAGACTGAACAAGTTTAATTCTCAGAGTCTGTCCTTGAGTCCTGGCATACATCTCTCTTCTGCACGGCTTCAAGTGCTGTTATGCCTTTTTTGTAGCGTGGTGACCAGAAATGTTCACCGTACTCCAGATGTGGTCTCACTAGTGCATTATATAGTTTAAGCAATACACCCCCTGATTAATATTCAAGAGTGTTTATGATATAACCTCGCATTTTACTTACCTTTTTAATCACTTCTGCATTATCTTAGTGCTGTTTAACTCTTTGAAAATAAATTCTTTCTCCAGAGGTAAAATCTAAAATGTAAAACAAATGCATCTTTAATTTGAATTTGACATTCTGTGCAAGCAGCAGCAGCTAGCCATCGGAGCCTTGTGTGCCATAATGCGGTGAGGCCTGTTTCAATGTCCCAATGAGGTAACTCTTCCATTGATGGCATCTCAAGTGTCCGTGCCATGTGGCAGACCTGCTGCTGCTCCAGTGTGCTCCAGACATGAGAAGAACATTTTTTTTTAATTCCCTGCTCCACATAACTTTCATTAATAATGCATAATGTTACTTCTCATTCCTGCTGGAGAATTAAAGTTTTTTTCTGTCTTAAGTTTAAACAATCATTAAATTAATTTAGGTAAAATGTTGTAACGGAAATGAACATTACAGTAGAAAACAAGTATATGTTCCTAGAAATAAAATTAATTCACTTTATTGGTTGATATACTGTGGATTCAGAGATTATTCCGACCCTTCGTTTCCTTCACACTTTATTGTGTTGCACATTTATTTTAAATGATACATTTGCCATTTTTGGCCATCAGTCTACACTCAATAACCCATAATGGCAAAGTGAAAATTTGCAAATTTATTAAAAATCAAAAACTGAAATCTTTAATTTCTGTGAGTATTCAGACCCTTTGCTGTGGCTCTCCAAATTGTGCTCAGGTACATCCTGTTTGCTTTCATTCTTCTTGAGATGTGTCGAGAACTTGACTGGAGTCCGCCTGTGGCGAACTGCATTGATTGGTCATCATTTAAGAAGCACACGTGTACCTGGGTATGTAAAGTCACACCATTCACACTCCATGGCAGGACACAAACAAGTCATGAAGCCCAAGGAACTCTCTGTAGCCCTCCATGCTCAACCTGTGGTGAGGCTTAGATCAGGACAAAGGGATGCAGAGACGTCTAAACCTTTGAGTGTTCCCAGGCCTCTACAATTGTCAAGTGCAAGAGGTTTGGAGCCACCAGGACTCTTCCTAAAATTGGGCAAAAAGGGCCTTGGTCAGCTGGCAGTTCACCAATGCTTCTCATCTAACAGAGCTTAAGAGGATTTGCCCAGAAGAATGGGAAGTGCTGGCCAAATCCAGGTATGCAATCTTTAGAGACTTACTACAGTGGAAAACTTTATGTTAGCAGTTTTATTCTATTACACTTTTCAGTTATATTGCTTTGTGTCTAAGTACTCCAAGAAGGATGAAAGTATGCAGTCCCTCCAGGCAGCCCCTGACCTTTGGGTGAAGTAGCATGTATCTGTCCATGTAACCTGATATAAGATGATCTACTGGCCCATATAGGGACCTATTTATATTAGATTAGCATGTTGTCAGCTTCGTGCTAAATATGCTTTTGCATATCCATGCACTATAAAGGATTAATCTTACACAAGATTGTTAGCCATCCATCCATCCATCCATCCTCTTCCGCTTATCCGAGGTCGGGTCGCGGGGGCAGCAGCTTAAGCAGAGAGGCCCAGACTTCCCTCTCCCGGCCACTTCTTCCAGCTCTTCGGGAGAATCCCAAAGGCGTTCCCAGGCCAGCCGGAGACATAGTCCCTCCAGCGTGTCCTGGGTCTTCCCCGGGGCCTCCTCCCGGTTGGACGTGCCCGGAACACCTCACCAGGGAGGCGTCCAGGAGGCATCCTGATCAGATGCCCAGCCACCTCATCTGACTCCTCTCGATGCGGAGGAGCAGCGGCTCTACTCTGAGCCCCTCCCGGATGACTGAGCTTCTCACCCTATCTTTAAGGGAAAGCCCAGACACCCTGCGGAGGAAACTCATTTCAGCCGCTTGTATTCGCGATCTCGTTCTTTCGGTCACTACCCATAGCTCATGACCATAGGTGAGGGTAGGAGCGTAGATCGACTGGTAAATTGAGAGCTTTGCCTTACGGCTCAGCTCCTTTTTCACCACGACAGACCGATGCAGAGCCGCATCACTGCGGATGCCGACCGATCCGCCTGTCGATCTCACGCTCCATTCTTCCCTCACTCGTGAACAAGACCCCGAGATACTTGAACTCCTCCACTTGGGGCAGGATCTCTCCCCCAACCCTGAGAGGGCACTCCACCCTTTTCCGGCTGAGGACCATGCTCTCGGATTTGGAGGTGCTGATTCTCATCCCAGCCGCTTCACACTCAGCTGCGAACCGATCCAGAGAGCTGAAGATCACGGCCTGATGAAGCAAACAGGACAACATCATCTGCAAAAGCAGTGACCCAATCCTGAGTCCACCAAACGGACCCCTTCAACACCCTGGCTGCGCCTAGAAATTCTGTCCATAAAAGTTATGAACAGAATGGTGACAAAGGGCAGCCCTGGCGGAGTCCAACTCTCACTGGAAGCGGGCTCGACTTACTGCGGCAATGCGGACCAAGCTCTGACACGGTTGTACAGAGACCGAACAGCTCTTATCAGGGGTCCGGTACCCCATACTCCCGAGCACCCCCACAGGATTCCCGAGGGACACGGTCGAATGCCTTTTTCAAGTCCACAAAACACATGTAGACCGGTCGGGCAAACTCCCATGCACCCTCAAGGATTCTGCTCAGGGTGAAGAGCTGGTCCACTGTTCGCGACCAGGGCGAAAACCACACTGTTCCTCCTGAATCCGAGGTTGACTATCCGGCGGACCCTCCTCTCCAGAACCCCCGAATAGACTTTTCCAGGGAGGCTGAGGAGTGTGATCCCTCTATAGTTGGAACACACCCTCCGGTCCCCTTTTAAAGAGGGGACCACCACCCGGTCTGCCAATCCAGAGGCACTGTCCCGATGTCCATGCGATGTTGCAGAGGCGTGTCAACCAAGACAGTCCTACAACATCCAGAGCCTTAAGGAACTCGGTATCTCATCCACCCGGGGCCCTGCCACCAAGGAGTTTTTTGACCACTTCGGTGACTTCAGTCCCAGAGATGGGAGAGCCCACCTCAGAGTCCCCAGGCTCTGCTTCCTCGTGGAAGGCATGTTAGTGGGATTGAGGAGGTCTTGAAGTACTCCTCCCACCGACCCTAGCGTCGAGTGAGGTCAGCGCACCATCCCCACCATATACGGTGTTGACACTGCACTGCTTCCCCTCCTGAGGCGCGGACGGTGGACCAGAATCTCCTCGAAGCCGTCCGAAAGTGGCTCTCCATGGCCTCTCCAAACTCCTCCCATGCCCGAGTTTTGCCTCAGCAACAACGAAGCAGCGTTCGCTTGGCCTGCGGTACCTATCAGCTGCCTCCAGAGACCCACAGGACAAAAAGTCCTATAGGACTCCTTCTTCAGCTTGACGGCATCCCTCACGCGGTGTCCACCAGCGGGTTGGGGATTGCCGCCACGACAGGCACCGACCACCTTGCGGCCACAGCTCCGGTCAGCCGCCTCAACAATAGAGGCACGGAACATGGCCCATTGGACTCAATGTCCCCACCTCCCTCGGGGCGTGGTTGAAGTTCTGCGGAGGTGGGAGTTGAAGCTACTTCTGACAGGGGACTCTGCCAGCCGTTCCCAGCAGACCCTCACAACACGTTTGGGCCTACCAGGTCTGACCGGCATCTTCCCCCACCATCGAAGCCAACTCACCACCAGGTGGTGATCAGTTGACAGCTCCGCCCCTCTCTTCACCCGAGTGTCCAAGACATATGGCGCAAGTCCGGCGACCGACCACAAAGTCGATCATCGACCTGAGGCCTAGGGTGTCCTGGTGCCAAGTGCACATATGAACACCCTTATGCTTGAACATGGTGTTCGTTATGGACAATCCATGGCGAGCACAGAAGTCCAATAACAAAACACCCTCGGGTTCAGATCGGGGCCATTCCTCCCAATCACGCCCTTCCAGGTCTCACTGTCATTGCCCACGTGAGCATTGAAGTCTCCCAGCAAAGCGAGGGAATCCCAGAAGGTATGCCCTCTAGCAACCCCTCAGAGACTCCAAAAGGGTGGATACTCCAAACTGCTGTTGGCATACGCACAAACAACAGTCAGGACCCTTCCCCCACCCGAAGGCGGAGGGAGGCCACCCTCTCGTCCACCGGGGTAAACCCCAACGCACAGGCTCCAAGTCGGGGCAATAAGTATGCCCACACCTGCTCGGCGCCTCACGGGGCAACTCCAGAGTGGTAGAGAGTCCAGCCCCTCTCAAGGAGATTGGTTCCAGAGTCCAAGCTGTGCGTCGAGGTGAGTCCGACTATATCTAGCGGAACCTCTCGACTCGCGCACTAGCTCAGGCTCCTTCCCTTCAGAGAGGTGACATTCCACGTCCCAAGAGCCAGTTTCTGTAGCCGAGGATCAGACCGCCAAGGTCCCCGCCTTCGGCCACCACCCAACTCACACTGCACCCAACCTCCTTGGCTCCTCCCATAGGTGGTGAGCCCATGGGGAGGAGGACCCACGTTACCTCTTCGGGCTGTGCCCGGCGAGCCCATGGGTGCAGGCCCGGCCACCAGGCGCCGCCATCGAGCCCCACCTCCAGGCCTGGCTCCAGAGGGGGCCCGTGACCAGCGTCGGGCAAGGGAAAACGTTGTCCAAAGTTTTTGCTCTTCATTGGAGGTTTGTTGAACCGCTCTTTGTCTCATCCCTCACCTAGGACCAGTTTGCCTTGGGTGGCCCTACCAGGGGCATAAAGCCCCGGACAACATAGCTCCTAGGATCATTGGGACACGCAAACCCCTCCACCACGATAAGGTGACGGTTCAAGGAGGAGAAGATTGTTAGCGCTCCCACAATTACAATGCAAGGTGCATGTGGACCTCTGAAGGCACCTTTGTTTAAGTAAATTTCCTACACTTCTATATTGCTGGAGTCTGGAGAAACTTTTTACTTATGAGTGCTGAAGTGGACCAGGTTTTGACATTGTTCCTTTACATTTACCCGTGAATACTTGCAGCTGTAATTGCTGCCAAAGGGGCTTCTACGAAGTATTGTATTAAGGGTCCGAATACTTGTATAAAGGGGAGATTATAGCTTTTAACTTCTTGTGCCAATGACAACTAAAGATCTGACAGGTGTAATCAAGCACCACGCTTCCTCGTCCATTTAATAAATGGTCTAAATAAAATGATCAGCAATTCCCCTCTTGTGAGAACCATTCACCCTGCACATTTTTGACATGGGATTACTCTTATCACATGCCAGTGCCGGCTCATTCATAAACATTGGTGAAGTGCCTCGCCACCATGACTTACATGATAACATCACATAAAAAATGTTTTCAAATCCAGAGAACATCTGTGCGATACAATAAATTGTGTTGCTGTTATGATGCTGACTGCCAGGCTTTGTGGCTTTAATTTTGTCAGTTGCTATTGAGTCAGTCATGGACGTGATGACTAAATGCTCAGATGATCTTGAGAAAACTGACAATAACATGCGTGCTGGGGTCACACTCGTAAATTACACTGCAGTATTAATTAAGGGCAATAAGATATTTGATTGCAAAGTGGTGAAACTAATGAGGATTAATATGCCATGACCAGAGAGGAGCATTTCACACTTGGATGGGCATTTAAAGGTAGGAGGCTGGCACTGGAATTGACTTTGACATGGCATCTGTGTGAGACTAAGAATTGTTGCATGTATAAAGACTGCCTACTTTTTACTTCTTTTCTTTAAAGTTAACAATTAGTGAAGTGTACTCTGTATATGTTAAGGCGTAACAGGACATAACAAGGCATTGTCTTAGAGTCCTGGTTAAATTGGCAGAGGAGGGCAAATAGAATTGTAATATGGATGCTAACGGTCAAGCTTTCCAAGTATGAAGCAGTCTTCTTCCTTGAGGGCCATAGTGTCTGCTTCATTTAACCACAACAAGCTGATTGTGTCTTTAATGCTTGCTGTAATTCACTTCTAGTTCACTACTTTCTTCACCCTCAACAGGAATTTGAAAAGTCCCTGGAGAGCCTATGTTGTCTTTTGGAGAACTGTAACTGTAACTATAACTGCACAAGAAACTTTAATTTCAATTCCTGATGGAATTTATGAAGCTATTTTTCAATCTTTAAAATCTTAAAAAATCTTCAAATAGAGGTCAGTCATGAGCTAGAAGGACTCAGCTGTGTTGAAAGTGGATGATGGCATTAAAGCATCGACGGATCTGACATCTAAAGCATCAAGAGAGATGGTCAAAATAAAAAATTGGTAAGACAGCAGATCAAAAGACAATCATACAAAAGGATCAGGCAAGCAGAAGTGTAAAAGAAAAGACCATCTGTACTGCACAAATTATAAAGAAGAGGCCTTAAAAGGCTCAGAGCCCAAGTGAAGAGTGGCTTCAAGTGATAATTACAGCTTCCACCTCTAGGCCTGTGTAGTTAAAGTCTTTATTACTTTATTAATCCCAAGGGGAAATTCACATACTCCAGCAGCATACTAATAAAAACAATATTAAATTAAAGAGTGATAAAAATGCAGGTAAAAACAGACAATAACTTTGTATAATGTTAAAGTTTACCCCCCCGGGTGGAACTGAAGAGTCGCATAGTGTGGGGGAGAAACGATCTCCTCAGTCTGTCAGTGGAGCAGGACATTGACAGCAGTCTTTCATTGAAGCTGCTCCTCTGCCCGGAGATGATCCTGTTCAGTGGATGCAGTGGATTCTCCATGATTGACAGGAGCCTGCTCAATGCCCGTCGCTCTGCCACAGATGTCATACTGTCCAGCTCCATGCCTACAATAGAGCCTCCCTTCCTCACCAGTTTGTCCAGGCGTGAGGCATCTTTCTTCTTTATGCTGCCTCCCCAGCACACCACCACATAGAAAAGGGCGCTTGCCACAACCGTCTGGTAGAACATCTGCAGCATCTTATTGCAGATGTTGAAGGACGCCTGCCTTCTAAGGAAGTATAGTCGGCTCTGTCCTCTCTTGCACAGAGCATCAGTATTGGCAGTCCAATCCAATTTATCATCCAGCAGCACTTCCAGGTATTTATAGGTCTGTACTCTGCACACAGTCGCCTCTGATAATCATGGGGTCCAGAAGAGGCCTGAGCCTCCTAAAATCCACCACCAGCTCCATGGTTTTGCTGGTGCTCAGTTGTTAAACAAAGTCTTTGATTAAGTTCCTGTACTCCTCCTCCTGCCCACTCCTGATGCAGCCCACAATAGCAGTGTCGTCAGCGAACTATTGCATGTGGCAGGACTCCGAATCATATTGGAAGTCTGATGTATATAGGCTGAACAAGACCGGAGAAAGTACAGTCCCTTGCGGTGCTCCTGTGTTGCTGACCACAATGTCAGACCTGCAGTTCCCAAGATGCACATACTGAGGTCTGTCTCTAAGATAGTCCACGATCCATGCCACCAGGTATGAATCTACTCCCTTCTCTGTCAGCTTGTCCCTAAGGAGCAGAGGTTGGATGGTGCTGAAGGCGCTAGAGAAGTCTAGAAACATAATTCTTACAGCACCACTGCCTCTGTCCAAGTGGGAGAGGGATCGGTGTAGCATATAGATGATGGCATTCTCCACTCCCACCTTCTCCTGGTATGCGAACTGCAGAGGGTCGAGGGTGTGGCGGACCTGTGGCCGTGGGTGGTGAAGCAGCAGCCGCTCCATGGTCTTCATCACATGTGACGTAGAGCAACAGGCCAGAAGTCATTCAGCTCACTAGGACTTGATAACTTTGTGACTGGGGTGATACAAGATGTTTTCCAAAGCCTTGGGACTCTTCCCTGTTCCGTGCTCAGGTTGAAGATGCGCTGTAGAGGACTCCCCAGCTCCAGCGCACAGGCCTTCATCAGTCGTGACAATACTCCATCTGGACCCACTGCTTTGCTGGCACGAAGTCTTCTCAGCTCTCTGCTCACCTGGGCTGCTGTAATTGTGAGTGAGGATGTCTCTCCTATGCTGGTATCAGCTGAAGGATGGGTGGAGTGTGCAGTACTCTGAGGTGAGATTGGGTTAGGGTGGTCAAACCTGTTAAAGAAGTTGTTCATTTGGTTTGCTCTCTCCACATCTCTCTTGAAGGTGGCACCCCGCTTTGAGCTGCAGCCAGTGATGATCTTCATCCCATCCCACACTTCCTTCATGCTGTTATTCTGCAACTTCTGTTCCACCTTTCTCCTGTACTGCTCCTTCGCCGCCCTGAGCTGGACTCAGAGTTCCTTCTGCACGCCAGAATAGCCAGACAAAGTCCCTCTTGAAAGAATACTCCATACAAAAACGTTATTTTTTATAGGTTACTTTAGGTTATTTTAGCAAAAAGATACACATATTGTGCATGTTGTCAGAATACAATAGTGCATCCTGCTGCCATCTCTTCCCCAGGTAAAGAACACACTGGCACCGTAGACATGACCTAAAAGAAAACATCAGAACATTGGTTAGAACATTAGAACACTCTAGACGAGAACAGGCCATTTAGGCGAACAAAGCTCGCCAGTCCTATCCACTTGTTTCCTCCAAGAAAACGTCAAGTCGAGTTTTGAAAGTTCCTAACGTCTTACTGTCTACCACACTACTTGGTAGCTTATTCCAAGTGTGTATTTTTCTTTATGTAAAGAAAAACTTCATAATGTTTGTGCGAAATTTACCCTTAACAAGTTTCCAACTGTGTCCCCGTGTTCTTGATGAAGTCATTTTAAAATATCAGTCTTAATCCACTGTACTAATTCCCTTCATAATTTTAAACACTTCAATCATGTCACCTCTTAATCTTCTTTTGCTTAAACTGTAAAGGCTCAGCTCTTTTAATCTTTCCTCATAATTCAACCCCTGTAGACCTGGAATCAGCCTAGTTGCTCTTCTCTGGACCTTTTCTAGTGCTGCTATGTCCTTTTTGTAGCCTGGAGACCAAAACTGCACACAGTACTCAAGATGAGGCCTCACCAGTGCATTATAAAGGTTGAGCATAACCTCCTTGGACTTGTACTCCACAGATCGTGCTATATAACCTAACATTCTGTTAGCCTTCTTAATGGCTTCTGAACACTGTTGGAAGTTGATAGCTTAGAGTCCACTATGACTCCTAAATCCTTCTCATAAGGTGTACTCTCGATTTTCCAACCGCCCATTGTGTATTCAAACCTAATATTTTTACTTCCTATGTGTAATACTTTACATTTACTGACATTAAATTTCATCTGCCACAAATCTGCCCAAGCCTGTATGCTATCCAAGTCCTTCTGTAATGATATAGCAGTTCCAAATTATCTGCTAATCCACCTATCTTGGTATCATCTGCAAACTTAACCAGCTTGTTACTTATATTCCTATCTAAATCATTTATATATATTAAAAATAGCAGGCCCTAGCACTGACCCCTGTGGAACACCACTCTTAACATCGGCCAGTTCTGATGAGGTTCCTCGCACCATCACCCTCTGCTTCCTGTGTCTGAGCCAATTCTGCACCCATCTAAAAACATCACCCTGAACTCCCACTTCTTTTAACTTGATGCCCAACCTCTCATGTGGCACCTTATCAAATGCTTTCTGAAAGTCCAGATAAATAATATCATAAGCTCCACTTTGATCGTATCCTTTTGTTGCCTCATAGAATTCCAACATGTTAGTAAAACACGACCTCCCTCTTCTGAACCCATGCTGACTGTTCAGAATAACTCCTGTCCTTGCCATGTGTTGCTCAATCTTATCCTTAATAATTCCTTCCATTAATTTTCCTGTGATGCATGTTAAGCTTACTGGCCTATAGTTGCTTGGATCTGCCCTGTCACCCTTTTTATATAATGGGATGATATTTGCCATTTTCCAGTCCTTTGGAATCTCTCAGTGACTTCCTAAAAATATGTGTCAAGGGTTTATATATGTACTCACTAGCCTCCTTAAGAACACAGGATAAATATTATCTGGGCCTGGTGATTTGTTTGATTTCATCTTATTTAATCTGAGCAGCACTTCTCCCTCTACAATTTCCAAATCCCTCAGTACCTCCTTAGTAGTCGTTTACCTCTGGGAGGTTATCCACTTGCTCACTTGTAAACACCTCAGAAAAATGTAAGTTTAGGGCATCTGCTATTTCATTGTCTGTATCTTTTAATTCCCCTTTACTATTCCTGATGAACTTGACCTCCTCCTTAACTGTTCTTTTACTACTAAAATACTGAAAGAATCTCTTGGGGTCTTCTTTCGCCTTATCTGCTATATTCCTCTCCAACTGTCTTTTAGCCTCTCTGATATCCTTCTTAATGGTTGCCCTCATGTTCTCATACATGCTACGATTCTCTTTGCAGTCATTAGTCTTATATGCCTTATACAGCAGTTTTTCCTTTGCAACTTCTTTTTTAAATCTTTATTAATCCATCGTGGAGTTTTTTTTAGTTTCCTATTAATTCCAAATTTAGGTATGTATCTGTCCTGCATTACATGTAAAACATTTTTAAACCTGTTCCACTGCTCCTCGACTGTCTCCACATTTAAAAGCTTATCCCAGTCTATCCTACTTAGACTTTGTCGCATCTGCTCAAAATTAGCCCTACTAAAGTTCAACTTAACAATTTTAGTCTTTGCATCTGTACTCTTACAAAATACTGAGAATTGTATTATATTATGTTCACTTGACCCTAGTGGTTCAATCACCTCTACACCCTCAATTCTATCCTGATTATTACAGAATACTAAATCCAGACAGGCTTCACCCCTTGTTGGTGCTTTAACATGCTGTGTTAAAAACAGATGCTGATTACTTCTAAAAACTCCTGCTCTTGTGCTCCTCCATCTGCAAGGTTATCCCAGTTAATATTTGGATAATTAAAGTCCCCCATGACTATAATATCCCCCTGTAAACTTGCCTTTTTGATATTACTAAAAATATGTGTGTTGAAATTGCTGTCTGAATTGGGTGGTCTATAACACACTCCTAAAATAAGACCTCCTTCTCTAATATTTTCCAGGCGAAGCCACATGTCCTCACTAAGATGGGGCTCATCATCCAACTGAAGATGACTTACATTTAAACCCTGTTTGGCATAAACAGCAACCCCACCTCCTTTTCTGTTCTGTCTATCCTTCCTAAAAATGTGTATCCCTCTATGTTACACTCATCCCCATCTTTGTTAACGTGATTCATTAGACCAGGCCACCTTGTAGGTGCTTTTGTCCGTGGACAAGGCTCAGCATGGGCACTCCAACTGGTCTGCAGCTACGTAGCAAGTTGTGATGCACTGTGTGTCCTAACACCTTTCTCTCATAGCCTAGCGTTACATTTTTCTGCAATTTGTGCTTCAGTGGTTCTTCTGTGGAATCGGACCAGACGACCTAGCCTCCTCTCGCCACAACTTGGGAGTGCCTGACCTTGTTGCATGTTCATTAGTTGTCCTTCCTTGGATCACTTTTAGCAGGTACTGACCACTGCATACTGGGAACAGCCACAAGACCTGCTGTTTTGGAGATGCTCTGACCCTGTCGTCTACTCATCACTATTCAGTCCTTATCAAAGTCGCTCAGATTCTTACGTTTGCCCATTTTTCCTGCTTCCAACACATCACCTTCAAGAACGGTTTGTTCGCTTGCTGCCTAATATATCCCACCCTTGACAGGAGCCATTGTACCAAGGTGATCAATGTGATTCACTTTACCGGTCAGTGATGTTAATGTTCAAGCCTTTGAACTAAAGAGACTTGCCTAACATAATCACAAAATTGAAAACTTAAAGTATAATGGCTGGCTCTAAACATATACCCATGATTCCTGTTTACCTCATCCTCACTAATGTGTGCAAAAAATATGCACAGCGTCCAGTGAGAGCCTGACTATGGAGAACTTCTTTAAGCCTGGCAGGAGCGAATATGAAGAGTATAACATTCAAGCCATCAATGGTAGTGAACAACAGAGAACAGGATTTGCTGAGTTTTGATGCAAATTTTAATAATAGCCCATATGAGAGAGGCTTATACTTTAAAATAAATTAGCAATGTATTCCAGGTCTGCAGCTGCAGTTTATGTTAATTGTTTAATTTTACTTTGCCAAGTCTATTTCTCCTATGCTCTGCCAGTTTGAGGATTATTATTATTATTATTATGATTGGATTAATTTCTATGTGGTAGCGTATAACTCTTTGATCACCACCTATACATATCTATATATAAAGAATATGCCGTTTTGTAAAGTTTTGCTAATTTCTGGAATCTTTTTGAGGTGTTCAGTCACAATATTTGTTAAAAGTCTCTTAAGTTTGCATCATGCATAATTAGATGAAAAGGGTGGGCATAACAAAGTTAACAGGTGAGAGGAGCGTGCAGGCGGCGTGATACAGCTCAAGTTCGTTTAGCATTCTGTTTCATATTATATGTTTGTATTTTTTAATGACTTTTGTGTTTTATTGTTTTAAAGGTAATCTTTTTCACTATTTCATATATTTTCTAAAAATAATATATATTTTTTTGAATTTATTTTGATGTTCTGAAAATGCACTATATCATGAATCCTGCGTATAACACGTATTGCATGTGAATGAAATGTATCATCTCCTGACTAGTAAGGATATATGGGGTAAGGAGGAGAACTGGCAGCAGGCGACATTAATTAACATGTTGGACCCATGTCTGCGCTAGTGTGGATTATGGCTGAGGCAAATTCTGATTGTGAGTTGTCTGTTATGAACAAAATAGATTATCTTAAAATGTGAGACAATGCTAAAATTTTTTGGTTACAAGGTTAAGCTGAAGACCTGTAACTTTCAAAATGTGCCCACTTTAGGTTCGGTTCATGAGAGTGCAGAGGACAGGGAAGCTTAATAAGTTAGACTAAGTCTGCATGGTGTAACATTCATGTGCTTATGGCGACCAAGTCAAGTGATATCACAGTTGGAGCGTTTCACATTTTTTATTTACTTCATTCAAGAGTCAGTTATTACATTTTTGTTTATTAAATAGATTTGCATCAATGAATAGCAACTTGTTCATAGGCTACATTAAATTTGTACTTTTTAATGACTCTTTACATTGGAGTTAAAAATGGAACACAAATGGCCTTGTGGTGGCTCAATGGTTTCCATAGACAGCAGACAGCAATTCAAGTCATGTGACAATGACATCGATTGATGTCTACAAAATTCACCGAAGTTATGTTGGCTCAGTACAAAAGTGAAAACAGCATGACTCAGCAAAAGATTTATGAATGGGTAGAAAGGTTTAAAGCAGGAAGAAGAAGTGTAACCAACTAAGTCCAATCTGGTTGACCATCAGCATTGTGCACGCAAGTCCACGTCGACATGGCTGACAAAGGATTATGTTGTCCGATGTTACTGCACATTTGGATATCAGCTCTAGATCTGCACAGGCTATAGTTCATGATGACTTGGGGTACCATAAAGTTTGCACAAGATGGATACCCAAACCGCTTACTGATCTCCAAAAGCCAACATATCTTGGTGAATTTCATCAGGTTTTACTCCCTCTGCCCAAAGAAATTTCACTACGTCACGTTGTTCAATCCTGCAGTGGGGTGTCCCTGTTCATTTGACATTGGCTTCAACTAGACTAACGGCAGAGCCCTGTGCGTGTTTGAACTACCCATAAGCCATCACAAACATGATATATTGTGTTAGATTCTACCCTGTGCGGTTACTTCAGAATTTTCAAATTGCCCTTTTGATTTAGCCTTGTATTATAAAATAAAATGTAACCATATTTTGCACTCAGCTGTTTTGTCAGCTTCTCATTTTTTATGAAGTAATTAGTAAATAAATTATAGAGGTAGAAGATAAGAAAAAATCTTGTGATAGTTATTTTAGCAGAATATCTTGATAGCAATTATGAGACAATGAGAAAAAGACTACAATGATATTCACCACTGTTGAAAGCATAATTCAGTTAATGCATTCCAAGTATGGCAGTGTATTATTTATGGTAAATTTATAAATAAAAGAGTGAATGTTAGCTTCAAGTACATTTCAAGTAATCAAACTAAAAGGAAAATCACATCATTTGAAATCTGTAAAGAAATAAATGAAATAATAAGTCAAAAGAACGTAAGAGTCAGAAGTACCACTGAACAAATCAACCGTATATCAACCATAATGTTGATGTCTCCCAAGAAACCTTTGCAAGTTTACTTTTTTTATTTTACAGAAGATCAACAACAGGGAGCCACATGACCCCCTGTACTTAAAGTCCTCATAGAGGCGGCACTCCGTTCTTTTTTTAGGTGTGTGAAGAGCATCTACTGTCTGTCTGTATGACATAACTCAGCTACCAGTGGACTGATTTTGTTGTAATCTGTCACACTTATTTTTCTAGAAAATTTGTCAGGAATACTCCATTTTTGTTAAGATAACTTGAGTCGACCATTATGTACAAAGTTTTGAAATTTCAAAAGCAGCCCATGAAAAGCCTTAGTGAATTTTCATACTTATCAAATTTTAAAACAGAGAGGCATCCTATAGGACAGTTTGATATGCACTCTGTAGAAGCTCAGTCACAGCAGCTCACTTCTCCTGCTCCTTGTAATTCTAGCGGGTAAGTTACATGATGTTGGTGACCATAAAAGTAGAAGATGGAAGCAAGATAACTTATGCAGAACTCAGTGAATGAAATTGCCATGAATTTGGGAAACCCCCTTTGGAGAAGTAGCAGGAGAGAAAAATGAAAATCAAAATACTCACCAATCTGGCCTGAATCACATGACGCCAGAACCCAAGGCCACTCTAAGGTGCAGTGTAGGCCCTGCAAGAATCAGGAAAATAATCTCAAGCACAGGGAAAAGCCAGTGAAAGCTGCAATGAGAGAATGAGAGCAAGCAGGATTTCAACGCCAACAACTGTTGTGGATTTTCTTTTCAATAACAGCTGAGATCACTCTACAATGGTTTCATATAAACCCCTTTTATTGAACAGCTCAGTTCTTAATGGTTAATGCTGGATAACACAGGGAGAGCTAAGCTTATGAAGACGACACAACACACACATAGCACACATCACACCACATAAGATATACAGTGGATTCACAAAGTATTCAGACCCTTTCACTTTCTACACACTTTGCTGTGTTGTAGATTTCATTTTTAAAGGATACATTTTGCTCATCAACCTACACTCAATATCCCATAAGTGAAAATGTGTTTTCAGAAAGATTTACAAATGCTCATGTGTCACTGGCACACACACACACACACACACTCTCAGACAATGTGTCCCTGAGGCATTCTGAAGCAAAGTTAATGGCAAGAATAGGCAGGTACCACTGACTGGCTCTCCTTCAAACGTGCTGCTGGTCTTTCAGAGTTGAAGGGAAGAACTCCTCTCGTCTGCATAGTCATCATCTCCAGGACTGATCAGATACAGGTGCATCTCAGTAAATTAGAATATCCTCGAAAAATTAATTTATTTCAGTAATTCAGTTCAAAAACTGAAACTCAAATATTATATAGATTCATTAGACATAGAGTGATATATTTCAAGCTTTTATTTCTTTTCATTTTTCTGATTATGGCCTACAGGTAATGAAAGGTAAATTCAGGATCTCAGAAAATTAGAATATTACATAAGACCAATAAAAAATGATTTTTAATACAGAAATGTTGGCCTACTGGAAAGTACGCCCATGTATGCACTCAATACTTGGTCGGGGCGCCTTTTGCATGAATGACTGCATCAGTGTGGCGTGGCATGAAGGCGATCAGCCTGTGGCACTGCTGAGGTGTTATGGAAGCTCAGGATGCTTTGATAGCGGCCTTCAGCTCGTCTACATTGTTGGGTCTGGTGTCTCTCAAAGCCAACTACTCAGGTTCACTGCCAACTGCAGCAGTCGCCTGAGGACGCGCCCTGTGAGGACGCGTGTATCTTTCAGTTCTTTGGCATTGAGACATTGAGGTGCTCTGCTATTCTCACCGCTTTTCACTTTGCTTTTAACTGAGGAGGATTGTCAACATTTAGAATTATTCTATTTCTTCTTTCCTTCCTAATTTTTAACTAGTTAAGCATTTTGCAAAAGTGAAAGTAAACCATTTGTGGGTTTCAACTCTCCATTCAGATTTCCAGGTGTATGCTTTTTGGATTTTTATTAGGATTCAGGTAACTAAGAGTTTTCATTATACAGTATAAATCATTTGCACTTTTCTATTTGCTACTTAGTCTTGTGACCTCTAGGGAGCACAGCTGAGCCCATAAACACACCAACACAAGTCCAGAGTTTAATTTTTATAAATACCTTACAAAAGGCTTCTCCCAGGTTGCTCAATCACAAATCTTTCTTTCTTTCTTTCTTTCTTTCTCTTTCATCCAGCTCCTCTCCTGACTCTGACTCACTTGGATTAGGTCAAGACCCCGGAGTACGTCTGGTGTTACCACACTACAGGCTGGAAGCACTTCCGGGTCAGGTGAAAGTTCCTTAAAGGAGGAACAGCCTGTTCCTGCAGTGCCCCCTGGTGGCACCCATGGAACCCAGCAGGGTTGTCTAATGGGACCAGCCTGCCTTTCGGGTATCAGTGAAGGCACTGCAGCCCAGTGTCACTGCCACCCATTGCGTTGAGGGAGCAAATAGTGCATGCGAATGGTGTCTGTGCCCCCTGCCCTTCTATTGAATTGGCCTCCCAGCCAGGTATGGAACCTTGAACAATCCTGACTGCAAGGCCAGCCCATGCCTAGTGTCCATGTGTCTTTATTCTTGATTATTTAGTTTAAGTAATGCTTTGATCTCTTACTTTAATTGATTTAAATATATTACATGAATTCTTAATTGTTCAATCTCATTAAATACTTTTTTTATTGGTTGTCAAGATTTCTATTGGTTTTTTTTTGTCTGTAACAATACCAGGGTCATGAGGGAGGCGAGAAGGGACGATGGGCAGCTGGACCAGTCCCACCACTGTTGTTACTGTTTCAGATTATTTGTATGCTTTGTCCTGAATGAATTTTGTCAAATTATTGGCCTCTTATGGGGTTCTGAAACTCAGGGATGCTGATTCTAAAGTCAGATGGTTGAATCTTTTCACAATTCAGAATAACTGGTTCAATGCATTATTAGCGGTTTGATGCTGCACCATTTTGTTTTCCCTTGGGCGCTGCCATTTTGTAGATTTTTGTCATCGTGATGCTTATGCAGGCTGCTATTGTTCACGACTTTGAAGGTTTAAAAGGGTTGCCTCGACAGCCATTTTGTGTCCGAGTTCGCGGGTTAGAAAACGTTTCTTCTTTTGTGACTTTGAAGACTTTTATTTTTGATTTCTTATTTCTCAGATCTTTTGCTGTTGTCCCTGACCTTTGATTTGTGTTCTCGTTTTGGCTTCATTGATAGCTCAGAAGACTCTCAGTTTTGACCTTGGCTAATTTCTTGACTTTGTGCATCTCTGGATTATTTTCAGAAAAAGGTTTTATTCAGTAAAAACCACCTGTTGGACAGAAACAAGGAAACCTGTGGACGCCTGGCCCAGTGGGGCAGAGAAGGTTTGGTTTTATTATTTTTTATTTTTATTCCCCTTCATACTCTTTGTCAGAGGTAGGCAACGTTGGTCCTGGAGGGCCACAGTGGCTGCAGGTTTTCATTTCAATCCAATTGCTTAATTAGAAACCAATCCTTGCCAATCTCAGACCTGAATTTAATTCTACTGTATGTCTTGATAATGTGCAATGTTAGGTTCTTATATCATAGATTTTTTCCTTTCCAAGGATGTCATCCAAATGATTTGAGGCCTAAAATGGATCATTCTCAGTCTGTTTTATTTTTCTCCAAACCAAGTAGTGCATGATGAATCCACACAGATATAAATAGAAATAAGCTAGCTTTGTCATTTGCATCTTATTGCTAATAAGCATCCATTACAAACAGTGATTGCAGTTCTTTAAAATGAGCAGTTAAGGGTGGAGAACCTTAACAAGCAAGACCACTAAAATGAAGTACCAAAATGTAACTTGAGCAATAAGTGCTTCATCAGCAATAATTGGCTTCTCATTAAGAAACTGGGTTGGAACAAAAACCCACAGCCACTGCAGCCCTCCAGGGCCCACACTGCCCACCCCTGTCGTATGTCCACCCATTTTATTCATTCATTGTGTGCGCTTTTTAAAAAGAGCTGACCCATTTTGATATATTTCTTGCAGTTTGACAGTCTGGGCATGGCACATAAATCTTTACATTAACAATATTAACAAATGGCAGAGGTGCAGCATAGTATTTGCTTGTTTGAAATCTTTAGATTCTGTTACTGCAGCTGCTGACTTTCTTTATACACAAGCATGAACAAGACTGAGAAGATTTATGTTAAAAAATGGCAAGTTTTGCACAGCACAGTAAAATTAATTTGGTACACAAATGAATAGCTGTGGCCTTAAAGGGAGCTACAGCAGCAGCTGCCTTTCACTCAAATTCACAAATACTTTGATGAAGCCACGAAACCCAATCATCGTTTAGATGACACATTATATTGAATTCCCAGTGCGTCTTTTTGAAATGAGCTGGGGTTTGCTATAAACTGTCTGTGGATGCAGGCAACAATACTTGAAGACATCTCCAAAATGTGTTGCATTCTTTGGCGGTATAATATTCTGTGTCACGGTGCACAGGCAGTTTTCATTGATTTTCATTTTGTACTGTTTGGACAGCTGCAGCCAAATATACCTTCTGCACTGGCTACACTGACATCACCACTGCCATTTCGAATCCATCCACATCAAACAGCAAGGAGTGCTTGTCATTGTGAGTGAATCAGCAGGGGAGCGCTTGTGAGGAGTGGGCCATTTGTCTGTTTTGTAGATACCTGAAGTCTGCCAGCCTGTAGTCAGGTGAAATAAAGGTTTGTGTTTTGTTATCCTTTTGGACTGCTTATTAAATGGAATACGGAGCTTGAAGTGACTCGGAGGAGATGCTGCCAACACATTTGTATTGAGGAACAGCTGCATGAGACCCGTGTCTCCACCACATCACTTCACAGGCAATGTAAAGGCCCCATGTCAGCGTGTGGTGAGAAGATAAATCTTATTATTTACTAAGGGTATAGTGGGCTTTGTGGGTTGTTCACTAGTGTACTGCCATACAATACAACACAATACAATTTATTTTTTGTATAGCCCAAAATCACACAAGAACTGCCGCAATGAGCTTTAACAGGCCCTGCCTCTTGACAGCCCCACAGCCAAGACTCTCTAAGAAGACAAGAAAAAACTCCCAAAAAAAACCCTTGTAGGGAAAAAGCGGAAGAAACCTTGGGAAAGGCAGTTCAAAGAGAAACCCCTTTCCAGGTAGGTTGGGTGTGCAGTGGGTGTCAAAAAGAAGGGGGTCAATACAATACAGTACAATACACAGACCAGAACAAATTCTCAATACAGTATAAAAATAAAAATTTTAGAAGTACAGAGTAGAATTTAACAGTAGATGATATCACATAATATGATTTGGATTTGTTTAGAGTCCTGGGGCCTCATGTATAACGCTGTGTGTAGAATTCACACTATAACATGGCGTAAACACAAAAGTGGGAATGTGTGTACGCACAGAAAAATCTCCAGATGCATAAATTTGTGCATACGCAAACTTCCACGTTCTTCCGCTACATAAATCCCGGTCAGCGTGAAAAGTAACGCACGTGCACGCGCCTGCTGTCCCGCACCAACTCCTCCCAGAACTACACCTCTTTGAATATGTAAATCAATATAAATAGCCCTTAAGCTCAGTGTTCTGTGAAAAGACAATGGCAAAACCACGAGGAAAAATAGAGCAAATTCAGCGAATACCAAGTAGAGGCAAGGAAAAACATACTATTTGTTGGTTTAAACAGTGGTATAAACAAGAAAATGAAGTTGATCGAGTGAAATAGTATGTCAGGGAAACTCGAAAGCTCATGTTCACAAAGTCACACAGTGCCCAAAATAAAAAAGAAGTTGTCAGATATCAAAGTCGCCGTGAAAAGGCGAGTTGTCATATGAACGCTTATTAAAGTACAGAGGAATAAATAAGGCACACAGTGGGAAAAAGCATGAAATGTCAACTTTAATCTCAAAATTTCCACTTTAATCACGTAGTTTATTTTGTCATTAAAGTAGAACATCATAAACTTAATTTTAAAATCGTTTAATTAACCAGTTTCTCAAATCCCATCGTAACTAAAGTAGCACGTTAAATGCTTTGTTTTGTATTTGATCTTCTATGTGCTCTATTTGTGTGAATCACTACGTGCTTCTTAAACTGGCTTTCTCTTCCTCCGACTGGGCACAGAATCCATTACATTCGTGATGTTACAGCTCGCTGAATAACTAAAATACTGAGATGTATACCTGATATCATTTTCATGATTATAGGAGTTAAAGCACGTTATTAAACATGGGAACACGGTGGCGCAGTGATTGTGCTCGACTTTCGATGAAATAATTTATTGCAGCATTACTGTCTCTTTCAAACATACTAACACCCAATTCCTGTCCTTACTTTTCTTTCTCCAAATACCCAGTCGCCACACAATCAGCCCTGTAATAGATGTTAAGCCATCTGTAAGCTTACAACACAGATTCTTCAAATATTTTAAGGAATATTGAAATATTTTCGTAGTACATGTTTAATTATTCTATCCTTCACGCTAGTCCCAGTTTAACATACAGTACAAGGCAGGAACAATCCATGAACGAAGCACCAGATCCTTGCTAGCGTAGCAACACTGTGTCCTTTAATTATTAACAATATCCATCCATCCATTATCCAATCCACAATATCCTAACTACAGGGTCACAGGGGTCTGCTGGAGCCAATCCCATCCAACACAGGGCACAAGGCAGGAAACAAACCCCGGGCAGGGCGCCAGCCCTCCGCAGTTATTAACAATATAGATTATTTAAATGAAGTTAAAGTTTTATCTGTATAATATAATAAACATATTTTGCTGCATTTCATCTTAAAAATTATATCATCATCATATGTAAATACGAGCTTTATAAAGTGGCTCAGGTTGGGCAATATTATAACTGTATCACAAGTTTACAGTGGGGTGATTGTACTCATAAGTACAAACAGTTCTACAAGGAGCACTTGATGGACTGATTGATTGTGTTTAGAGATCTTGGGATGAAACTCTTTCTGAACTCTGAAGGCTCTGAAGCATTTGCCGTGTGAGAAGCAGTTCAAATAGGAAGCATGGCTGAGGCAGTGCGTGCTTGATGCTGTATACCGATAATTCTCTTTCCGATCAGCTTCTCCGAGTGGTGCAGTGAGAGTAAAATGAAAAAAGATGATCTGCTGTGGCAACCCCTAACAGGAGCAACTGAAAGAAGAAGAAGAAGGTGCAGTGAGAGTAACAATCTTAAAGCAGCTATTGTATTTAGAATAGTTTGACCATTCTGTGGACCATTATATTGTTACAGGTTAATTACAGGCAGATGCCTTAAACTAATAAACAATATGCGGTTAATTTCAGTGTATTTATAAAGCCGCGTCATGGATGTGGATCCTAAAAAGAAAGGGAAACCACACGGGAACAGTAGCACTGCTTTGATGCTGGGTGCCACCAGTCTGCAAAACCGAGCGCAGGACTTGCATACGCCAGGGTATGAGGTACCGTGGAAATGTGTGTAGCTTTACTGCAAGTTTAGGTCTTATACATCACTATTGAACATGGAAACGTTCGTACGCAACATTTTTGTGCGTACACACCGTTTATACATGAGGCCCCAGGTCTTGTATGTTTTTCCCATTTTCTTGTAGCATTTCTGTTTTATTTTCTGGTTTTCGATGATATTTCAGATGTGTGTTTTCATTTAATTGGTGACTCTGTATTGATACCAGTTCACATTTATTTATTTATTTGGGTGACAAATTTGTCAAAGGCGACTCCACAACATTTGAGATATGACAGGTCACAGTTTGTCCAACTGAAGCACAGGCAGGTGAAGTGACCTGCTCGTGGTCACACAGTGTCAATCGCCCAATTTGAACCCACAACCTCAGGGTTTGAAGTCCAAAGCCTTAGCCACAGTTTAAGTAAAGTAGTTTGGGTAGCACATGAAATTCAAACTGTTTACAGAAAATATGTGAGTGAGTTATCATCTCCTTTGCTGTAAATGTATTAATGATCTCTCATTGCGGTGGTCTCTTTATGTGCACTAATGAAATACATGAAGCTGGATAGTAACTGTATGTGCATTGACCTTCTCACATTCTTAACCTGTCACAGAATCTCAGAATGAGAAGGCGGAATTTCAAATGCCGTTGATGTTCCAATCTACTGAACATCTTACATTTTCCTTGGCTTTTTGTCTTCCCCACAATTAATTGATTCATACATTTCTCAGAATTTTTCCTCCAGATACCGTATGTCCGGCATGTGATAGCACATCAGACACTCTTCATTGCTCTTCTCTTACAATTCTTATCTTTTTATTTCCTAGACATTTCTAACCAATGATCTCTGTCAGTTTGATGTCAGTTTAATGTTTTTCTTTCTGTTGTGTTTACGCACTAAAGCAAGGAAATTCAATATCATCTGTGACAAGCCTGGGAAGCCATACTTTTTACAAAATGTTCTACTGGTGATTTACTTGCTGTCTGTGTGTGTGTTTGTGTGTGTGTGTGTTTTAGAAGCTGAATCAAAGCCTTTCATGGCACTATTTAATGCAGGGATCTCAAACTCCAGTTCTGGAGGGCGCCAGTGGCTACAGATTTTCATTCTAACCCTTTTCTTAATTAACAACCTGTTTTTGCTGCTAATTAACTTTTTTTGAATTCATTTTAATTGATTTGCTTTTTAAGATTTGTTTCCCTGAATTTCTTCATCATTCCACTGTATTGCTTCATTTCTTTCCTCAAACAGAAATAAAATGTGAAGTGAGGGAGCCAACAGAAGACCAGCTAAGTCAGGGCCTCAAAGTCCAACCAGTTTCACTCCAACCAGTTGCTTAATTAGGCGCTGACTCGTGTTGTTAGTTAAACTCGTTGTTTAATTCCATGGCTTGTTGCTGCTCTCATTGTGCAATAGCAGACATTTCTCTTTTTAAAGAGCACACTGTTAAAATGTTTTGTGGATCTGAGCAGATCAACATTCCTGAGACCTTTATCTTACTTTATTTTCAGGTACAGTTTGCTGGTCATGTTTTGGCACATTTTGTATCTCACTATTGTTTGGCAGTTAAATAGGGAAAAAGAAAGGGGTTTGAGTCTTCAAGAGCAAGTCAAATAGTGGAATGATGAAGAAATTCAGGGAAACAAATCTTAAAAAGCAAGTCAATTAAAATGAATTCAAAAGAAGTTAATTAGCAGCAAAAACAGGTCACAAATTAAGAAAAGGGTTAGAATGAAAATCTGCAGCCACTGGTGCCCTCCAGGAGCGGAGTTTGAGATTATTCCTGATTTAATGCATGTTTTAATTCCTATCTTTTTACTTAATATCCCAGCTGTTCTTGCTTCACATGTTTACTGTAACAGTTCCATCAGGATTGTCTGCCCATGTTGTGCTCCATACTGCCATGTCCGATTCTGGCTGCCACCCATGCCCTTGTAATGAAATTTGCAGGTTCAAAATTGGATGGATGATTTAGAGATACGTACAGTGGAGTATTTAGGCTCCTTCACCCAATCGGCACACTTTATTTTGTTGTAGATTTCATTTTAAATGGATAAATTTGCCATTTTTACATATGAGTGGAAACATGTTTTTAGAAATGTTTGCAAAATTATTAAAACTCAAAAACTGAAATCCCATATTCGTGTAAGTATTCAGACCTTGAAATCAGTACTTTATAGAAGCCCCTTTGGTAGCAATTACAGCTTTGAGTCTTCTTGTGCTGCATCTCGGCAAGCTTTGCACACCTGGATTTGGGCAGTTTATCCCATTTTTCCTGGCAGATCCCCTTCGGTTCTGTTAGATTGGATGGAAGGTGTCTGCCATCTCCAGGTCTCTCCTCAGATGATGGGGGCTTTGGCTGGGCCTCTCAAGGACTGCCACAGACTTGTTCCAAAGCCACTCCAGCGTTGTCTGGGCTGCATGCTTTGGTTCATTGTCATGTTGAAAGGTGAACCGTCTCCCCATTTTGAGGTCATGTGCACTCTGGATCAGGTTTTCTTCAAAGACCTCCTGGTATTTTGTTGCATTCATGCTTCCCTCAATTCTGACCAGTCACCCTGTCCCTGCTGCTGAGAAGCACCCTCATATAACTTGGTGCTGAGACCACCATGTGTAGGGATGATGTTAGGCAGGTGATGAGCAGTGCTTGTGTGAAAGAAAAAAGAACTGCTTGCAAGGTGTTTAGGGTTAATAGCTGACAAAGCCGTTTTGCTATAATGGCAGGTTATTCATACAAAGACAATTTCCAGTTTCTTTAGGAACACGTCTAATTGACATAGGAAAGATGACTGTTCCTTCTTTAGGGTCTATCTGACAAGTGAAAAAAATAAGAACAGATGGCCCATTAGTGTAATAAAATACCATAAAATGCTTAAGTAAACAATATTATGCTTTTTGATTAAGTAAAGGGGGATTATAAAAAGAAAAATGTAACTTTGCACTTCTGCCTTGCAACGTAGAATCCAGGTACTCATCTGTGACTGAATAAAAATCGAATTGATTGAACTTGCCCTGTCTTCTTTTTGAGGGGTTTTCTTCCACACTTGGTCATTGTCTTTCTGGGTTTCTGTTTTTTTCCAGTTAGTGTACCTTCCAATTCCATTTTTCTTTTCTTGAAGCGTTGCCTTGCCACATGTTTCACTGTTGTTGTTAAAAATCTGTAACAAGCGTGTTGACCTCACTGAGAGTCAAATCTTTTGACAGTAATGCTTTTGTAGTTTTTTGTTCCTTTAAACAAAATTGTTGCTAGAATTCTAGTTGAAGACTTGGCACCACTCACAGGACTGCACAGAAGTCAGTGGTGGGCACTCAAACTGAAGCCGATACCTCAGTTACCAGACTACGCTGCCTATATAAGAGTATTCATGTTTTTAGTCCTGTGGTGGGCTGGCGACCCGCCCAGGGTTTGGTTCCTGCCTTGCGCCCTGTGTTGGCTGGGATTGGCTCCAGCAGACCCCCATGACCCTGTAGTTATGATATAGCAGGTTGGATAATGGATGGATGGTTGGATGTTTTTAGTCAAAGGCACTTCTGCTTGAAAAAACAGACAGAAAAATAAATCCAACAGAGCTCAAAGACACACACCAATTGCAGTTCCTTGTTTTGTAATTACTAGACGCACAAGGGAGTAAATAAATAAAGAAAAGCTAAACTTCAGTACTGGCTCTCGTTGTGCAGAAGTTTTATTTTTGCTGTCCAGTGGGATGGTGTGCCCACCTGCCTGCCCACACTACCAAGCACCAATGCCAAGGCTTTTTCTCAATACCAGATCTCTCTCAATTCTTTCTCTCAACTCACTTCCAGGTTTATTTAGGACTGGCAGAGAATGGGCATCAAAACATCAACCATGTCGTCAGTTCTTGACCACCCTTCATTGAACTCTGAACCTCTGAATCCCATTTTGTATTTAAAGAGCCAGACGTCTCAAGCTAAGTTATCTGTAGAGTGTAAAGTTCTGCACAAATCTGTAATGACAGAACAGAGAATTAAGTAGGATGGAATCAGGAGATGAAACATTAACAGTAATGGCAAGCCAAGGCTGAAGCTGGGAGGATGAGAAGCGAATAAACAATGGTCAGGAGCCGAGATGAAATCAGAAATCAAGAGATGTAGGGAGAAAACGAGAACAGTTCATGCAGCCTAAGCCAAAAGTCGTATATCAAAGTCGAAGTACAGAAAACAGTTCCTAGCCAGAGTGATCTTTAACAACAGTGACGCTAGAGCTTTAGGTTTTGAATAAGTCACAGACCCGGATAGTAAAGGAGTGCATGACACTTTATGCCATTGTGGTCATTATGTCACACGTCACACACATAGCCTGGCAACCCTGCATTATAAACAGCAAATGAGGTCAGCAAAGACACTAAAAACAAAATGGAGGCACAGGAAGCCATGTTGTCTTTAAACATGAGAAAAGGCCATCTAATCCTTCGTCTTCAAACACCTCCAAAACACTACCTCTATTACTTTTAGAGGCCAAGGAAAAGACTGTAAAAAAATAAATGAATACATATAAAAAACCAAGCCTAGCTCATCATGACAAAGTCATGGAAAGCCAAACCACCTTCGATGTGAACACTCATCTGAGCACCATATGCACATCAATTTAAAATTCACGTCTAATAGATAACACTGTTTATGCAAATTCAAAGCTGCTCATTTTAATATCCAAAAATCCATCTGAGCCTGTGTGATATTAAATTTATACCCCAAACAATCATTTGTTACCCTACTTTTTTGTTGATGGCGGAGAAAAAAAATTCAGTCTCATGTTTTCATGAAGAATGGAGAAAACAAACTTTCTGATACAATTGGTTTTAAAGGGGACCAACATTGAAAAAGAGCAAACAATATTAAAACATCCACAAACAACATCTCAGATTACACATGTTGCATGATCCACACGTCAATCATTGGGTCATATGCTCACAACGTCCAAAAATCATGTATTTTAGGTTACATATTATCAAATAAATACTTTCAAAAATGAGAGTCGTGGGGCTTGTTCAAGAGAATTTGAGATTTTGAATTAAAGACAGAACTCTTTATCAATGAACTAGTGGGGTTTGCGGATCTTGAATTTTATGACTTTGAATGACACATGTGGGGAGTGAGTCTGTGTTGCAAGATAAGCACATGCAATCAGATATTAAGTTGAGCTCTCTTTCTGTCAGCTGGCTAAAGCAGTTCTTGTTCAGTCATTGGAGGACAGGCTATGGGTTTGTGTCCTGCTTCGGATTTTGATCTACGTGTAACATGAATGATGGTCTTCTAAGACAATTCCCCCGATACACACTGTGTCCATGTGCAGTAATGATAGGACAAGCAACAATGAAAAGTTCGGACACCAGTGTGGTCCTCCTGTTTAATGCTACAGTTCAAAACAAAAATATGCTCCAAGAAAATAAGAGAACAGAGCCACTCAGGGTTAAGCTCTTTGGCCTTAAGGACAGAGTTGTTCCTTGAAGCTCCGTTTGGCCGTTTGTTCTCAGTGGAGAACGATGCCTCCTTCTGGGAAAATGGCCTTCTTCATTGTGTGTAAACCGTAAGGGTCGGGGCTATGTGCCATCACGGGGGGGAGTTTCTCAGTGCTGCGGAGAGAGAAGGAGAAGAGAATGTTAGCAACAGCACCCCCTCTCAGTTACGAAACATTACAGCATTCATCCTAGCCAGATTTCTTGGATTTACAAGAATAAGGAATCGATATTGCAAGACTGGCAGAACAATGGCAAGCTGGACAGAAAACAAAAAAGAATAGGGAAGGCTGAAGGCATACAGGTACAGTACATGAATATCTAAACAGTTAATATGTATGTATGTATTATACACGTATCCACTATATTCTTCACTGTAGTCTATTTTTATGAATGTTTTATTGCAGTGTTTCCAAACCTCGGTCCTGGGGACCCTTCTGTTTTTAATTGGACTCCTGGGCTAATTAAGTGATGTCTTATTTCCCCAGTTCTGTGTTTTGGGAACAATATAGAAATTAGAAAACTAAGTTTGGTAAATATATATATATAGATTGAAATGTCCCAAGCAGTTATATAGGAATAATGTATTTTGTTTTTCTTTTTAACAAAATTTCATTTGATTTTCATTCCACTTTTCCAGGAGTTCTAATTGTTTAACTAATCCATTATTTACTAATTAGTGGGTCTGATGCTAAAGTAGTTGCAGCCTTTGATTATTCCATGTTGTTTGCCTGGGTGTCTGCTCTGCTCATTTTTAGTTGTAATTAATAAGATAAAATGAAGGAGAAAAACTGCACAGAAAAAGGGCAAAATACTGTATAATGAAATCAACAAAAGAGGGTTAAGTATTTAAATCGATAGGAAAAGCAGAAATATTTCTAAATGTAAAAATCATGCTACTGTGCTTTTCTGAATGTAGAAGAAAAGAAAAAATATACCAGCTAATTAAATTAGATCAGTGTTATTAGGTGTTGTCACTGATTATGAACCTGGTTGGAACAAAAACCTGCAGCCACAGTGGGTCCCGAGGACCGAGGTTGGGAAACACTGATTTATTGCGTTTGACTAGGCTAATAGGTGGGGTAAGTGAATGGTCAACTTGCAGGACTGACATGTTGTACTTCTATTAAGCGCACGCTCTGTTTAAGCACACGTGGCGATCTTGTCCAGAGGCTGTGCACTTAAACGGAGTGGACAGTATATCTATATATAATAGCATTAATTGTGCATCTACACAAAATAAAAACACAACTAAATAAACTTTCCCAATCTCTGCAAACCAATACATTCCTAAACCTCCTCTCTGCACTGATTGACAGTTCTTACCATCAACAAGCATCCTCGTTTTACTTGCTCTATGTGGCCACCTGACTGTCGTACCTGTATGATCTTGATGAATTCCCATTCCAAAGCTGTGGGCATTAATATGGCATTGCCCCCACTCCACATGGCTATAACAGTCTTGAGGATTATGGGAAGCAGTGTGTGAGGATGCCTGTGAGGATTTCTGCCCGTTCCAGGAAAATATGTTACACAAGAAGACCTGGCTTGCAATCAGGGTTTGAATTCATTGCAAACATGTCAGGACTCTGTGAAGACCACTCGAATTCCTCCATGTCTTTATAGACTCAGCTTTGTGCACAGCGAGATGGTCATACTGGAACAAAAGTTGGCCTTCTCCAAACTGTTGCCACAAAGTTGGAAGCACACAGTTGTCTAAAATGTCTTTGCATACTATACCATTAACAGTACCCTTCACTGGAACCATGGGGTTCCAGGCCAAACCCTAAAAGCAGCAAAGAATATTATTTATCCTCCACCTAACTCTACAGTAGGTACAATCCAGAAGGTAGTGTCCCCTGGCATCCTCCAAACTCAAATTCGTCCATCAGACTGTCAGATAGTGAAGCACTCCAGTGCTCCAGATTCCAGTGATAGTGTGCTGTACCCCACTCCAGCCGATGCCTGGCATTGCACATAATGATCTTAGACTTCTGTGCAGCTGCTTAGCCATGGAAACCCATTTCATGAAGCTCCTGACACACAGTTCATGTGCTCATGTTGCTTCCAGAGGCAGTTTGGAACTCTGTTGTGGGTGATTTTCATGCGCCATGCACTTTGGCACTTGGAAGCCTCGCTCTGAGCATTTGTGTGGTCTACAACTTCATGGATGAGCTGTTGTTGCTCCCAGACACTTCCACTTCACAATAATAGCACTTAGAATTGACCAAGGCAGATCTTACAGAGCAGAAATTTCATGTCATGACTTGTGGTAAAGGTGGCATCCTATGACAGTGACTCATTTAAGGTGACTGAGCTCTTCAGTACGACTCATTCTTCTGCCAATATCTGTCATGGAGTTTGCATGGCTATCTGCTTGACTTTATGCACCAGTTAAAAGTGTGTGTGGCTGAAAACATAATATATGGTGTATAATGTGAAAAGCACATACCTCAATCGCCATGTCTTTCTGTCTGTGTGAAGCAACATCAAGTGGAAGATATTGAATATGTTGAAATTAGGCCCATCTTTTCCTCACAGAAATTTGCTCCATTTTCATTGGCATATCTTGAATACTTTGAATTTTTTAAATCTCCCGACAGAATCTATGACTCATGAATTTTGAAACTCTTCTATCCTATTTCAGATGTCAAGTTTACTTTGAGAAGTGTCGCTTTTATGTCTTGTATAGTTTCCTGTTTTATGTGTCAGTCAGCCGCTCCTAACTGTAAATCAGTACCAATATAAGTTATGTGTTAGAGTGGCATGCACACCAGTCACACTAGTGGCACACCAACTCACTTCTCATGCTGTTCGAGATAAGTTAACTATAAATGGTAAAAAAAGCAAAAAGGATCTATGAAATGAATGGAAAAAGAATGGAATTGTGTAAGCATCCCTCTCAAAACATTATGTGAACAAATAGATACTCATTATTTATGTGACACTAAAAACAACCTCACCTTATCAACAGTTCACATCATAATGCTTCGGTATTTCTCTGACACCACAATGAAATAGATAGATAGATAGATAGATAGATAGATAGATAGATAACTTTATTAATCCCCAAGGGGAAATTCACATACTCCAGCAGCAGCATACTGATAAAAACAATATTATTTAAATAGTGATAAAAATGCAGTGCAAGCTAAAAAATGCAAGGTGGAGAGTGCAAGGCAGGTATAACAGACAATAACATTGAATAATGTTAGCGTTTACTCCCCCGGGTGGAATTGAAGAGTCGCATAATGTGGGGGAGGAATGATCTCCTCAGTCGGTCACTGAAGCTGCTCCTCTGTCTGGAGATGACACTGTTCAGTGGATGCAGTGGATTCTCCATGATTGATAGGAGCCTGCTCAGCGCCCGTCGCTCTGCCACAGATATTAAACTGTCCAGCTTCATTCCTACAATAGAGCCTGTCTTCCTAACAAGTTTGTCCAGGCGTGAGGCGTCCTTCTTCTTTATGCTGCCTCCCCAGCACACCACCACATAGAAAAGGGCGCTCGCCACAACCGTCTGATAGAACATCTGCAGCATCTTATTGCAGATGTTGAAGGACGCCAGCCTTCTAAGGAAGTATAGTCAGCTCTGTCCTCTCTTGCACAGAGCATCAGTATTGGCAGTCCAGTCCAGTTCAGTTTGTCATCCAGCTGCACTCCCAGGTATTTATAGGTCTGTACCCTCTGCACAGTCACCTCTGATGATCACGGGGTCCATGAGGGGCCTGGTCCTCCTAAAATCCACCACCAGCTCCTTGGCCTTGCTGGTGTTCAGGTGTAAGTGGTTTGAGTCGCACCATTGGCAAAGCTCAAGACCTGCTCTTCATTGTGGTCCTTGAAAGCCAACAGAATTTTAACTCTCCATCAAGTACCTCTTTCAAAAACGTTGTGTTTTAAGAAATGTGACCTACAGCTGGTCATACATTCTCCATAACCAACAACTACTACCAGGACATCAATCAATGCTATTTTGACATCACTTGAATTAGAATCAACTCTCTAAGAAAACGATTGAGTCACCACAGGCCTATTTGCTCTGTTTTTAAATCCATGATATTCCACTGTATTTAATGTTGTCTTCCGGTCCTTATTATAAGTACGGTTCAAACAGAGCATGCTGATCTTTTCCATTTTGTCAGGACAGTGTTTTTGTTTTCATCATGAAAAAATACACCTTCATGGATGTCACCACTCTTCTTTTCTCCTTCTTCCTATTACAGAGTTCTTCATCTCGATCCATGATCATCAAACGCAATACTTAAACCCAATTTGGAATTCAGACGACTTACTGTATGTAGCGTGTCCTGGGGTCTTATCAATAGATGGACTTGCAAGAATTAAGGTTTTATTAAAATAAACTCTTCTGCCCACTAGTAAGATGCTCAGCTGATGATGCTGCTTTCCTTCTGTCGTATCACAGTGTTGATAACACTTTGCTTTTCCAAGATGTTTGCCATTTCGTATATTTTAACTTTTTCGATTAAAACCAAACATGTAAACTACCCGCAGAAAGAAGTAGGTGGTTTATTGTAACCAGAGTCACATTAAACCAACTGCCATTGTGTTCCTCACCTAAATGTTCATGTCCATCTTGAAAAATAGAGCATTTACATACGCACATACATTATGTGTCGACGCTTATTTCACAGGCTGCCAAGAATAGGATAATCTTTTGGGAGTTTGGGGATTTTTTTGGCCATTTTTTAAAGTAGTGAGACATGCCACAGGGGACTGGAGTTAAAAACCTTCCTTATATGTGAAGGGGTATATGAGAAAATTCTACTTTGAATTGAACGACAGAACTGCTGAAAATGGAAGGACATGGCATCAAACTCTTTGATATTAGTCTGCCCTTAAAGCTGTAAAATTCAATTAAGTTTTTATTTATTTTGTGTTAGCAGTGGATCCAGCAGGTTGGCTCTCCATGTGCTTGACATTCAGCGGATGCTTCAGCTGTCAGTGATTTTTTTCCAGCCACATAATTAGCTTCTGCAATTTGCTTCACGCTCAGCAGATGCACTGCTCTTTTTTATCTTTCTGCCATGTCACCTTTGTAATCAGGTTGCTGTAAGAAAAAAGTGAATCCTGATAGTTCATTTTTATTGGTGTCCCATCCAGGTAAGGATCCCAAACCACTTCTGGCTGGGACTGTTGTCCCTTACATGAAGAACACATATACAGGTATATACATATAGTATCTACCTATCTATGCTGGGGAAACTCAGTTATTTCAGTTTAATATGCAGTTTAGAGAATGAAGAGTAACAAGCCGTACAATGCTTCACTGAACAAACTGCTTTCACATGGAGCTCTCATTAAAGAATGGCAGATCCGATGAAATAAAATGGATCTTTCAGTTCCCTTTATCCCTTTCTCAGGTCTGGTCTTTTATTCACCTTACAAATCATTTGGAACTGTCATAAAGTGTCCAGGGGTCTTGTTTAATGGTTTGTGTGAGGGATGAGGGAAGTTTAGGGGGCTCATATGTTATCAGAGGAGGGAATAGGCACAGCATCAATATCTCCACAGTAGTGTTCCCATCTTTTGAGTTTCATTCAGAAGAGTTCTAATAACAAAACCCTTTTGAAAAATGAAATATGTATCTTCTTCTTTATTCACTTTTCAAATTGTTTTACATAAAAGTTTAATAGTCATTTTTGAAGAAATGCTTCCTCGCTTTGTTGCTTCATCATAAGCCCCATTGTTCCATTATTATGTTTGTTGCAGTCTGGTGAGTGGACTTTTCAAAGAGGATGTGCACTTTTCTCTTAACGACACAAGCAAACAATTAAAAATGTCCTGGGCCTACCTCAAGTGCGCCTGTTTGACAGCTAAGATCTCCTAACATTTGTGATATTCCAAAGCTTTACTGCACTTCTCCTACATTCATTCACCTCTGTGGGGCCCTCATCTAGCATGGTGTCCCAGTGTTTATTCATGTGGTGTTCTCAACATTCTGATACAAAATGAAATTTCTACTTCTCCATTATTCTCTTTTAACAACTGCACCTCCGTCTGTGAATGTTCTGATTCTGTTATTCTTGCTTTAACCTTACACAGTGTTCTTTTTGGTTGACTTCTGTGAGCTGCTTGAAATTTATATATCAAGTTTATATCAATCTGTTTCCATTTCATCCTACTACCATGCCTGCATATGGGGCACACAATGAAATACACACAATAAAGATTTGATTGACAATTTTAATCCACTCGAGTTATGGAAGAAATGGAAATACAGTAAATGCTTATAAAAATGGCCTTGAAAGATGCAATTTTTTAAAACTATGTTAGCATTCATTTTAACTGATATATTACCAAAAAATAATTTCTCTGCTATCGCTATCTGTTGTCCTATTTCTCCATTCCCTTTTATAGCAGGTACAATTCAATTTACCCTTCAGCGGCACACGTCCATTGACAAAATAATGTTTCATATTCTAGACTCTTCTATTTATTTCATCTCCCTTTACATGGCCCAGAAAGTCAGACATTAGCCGGAGGTGTAAGGCAGTAAGAAAGCCTGGATTGCACACCATGCTATTGCAGGCCGCACTCACATGATGACAGCGTTAGCCTAACAAGAAAGTCTGAGGGAGATGGGAGGGAAATTTCAGTGTGCAGAGAAATTCAGTCCAACGTGGGAAATGCATGCAATGTCCCCACTGACGATGACCTACCTATATTCTGAGCAGACAAAACAAAAGTGGAGTTTTTGGTATATTATATATATTATATTAATAGTATATAATCATGAGAGCTCTGTGTCAATCCATTTAATTGTGGAATTACTTTTGGGGACATCTCTCCTCAAACATATACATTATTTTACCTTTTTGAATATGGACTCACAATATAATGTCTAATTCTCTTTCTCCCTGATCTTTAACAGCACTTGGGTCATGTAGCCTACACTGTCTTCTGTGTTGTACTACCATATCAATCCAATACAACGTGCACTTTATTCTCTGAATCCTGTTAATGTATAAAAATCTATTTGAGCGTCCTCTTACCGCTGACCTAACTAATGCACTTGGTCCCTAGTGGTAGAGTATATAGACACCAGAGAATCAGGCCATTAATTCAATAGATAGATAGATAGATACAGTTAGGTCCATAAATGTTTGGACAGAGACAACTTTTTTCTATTTTTGGTTCTGTACATTACCACAATGAATTTTAAATGAAACAACTCAGATGCAGTTGAAGTGCAGACTTTCAGCTTTAATTCAGTGGGTTGAACAAAACAATTACATAAAAATGTGAAGCAACTAAAGCATTTTTTTAACACAATCCCTTTATTTCAGGGGCTCAAAAGTAATTGGACAAATTAAATAACTGGAAATAAAATGTTCATTTCTAATACTTGGTTGAAAACCCTTTGCTGGCAATGACAGCCTGAAGTCTTGAACTCATGGACATCACCAGATGCTGGGTTTCCTCCTTTTAATGCTCTGCCAGGCCTTTACTGCAGCGGCTTTCAGTTGCTGTTTGTTTGTGGGCCTTTCTGTCTGAAGTTTAGTCTTCAACAAGTGAAATGCATGCTCAATTGGGTTAAGATCAGGTGACTGACTTGGCCATTCAGGAATTTTCCACTTCTTTGCTTTAATAAACTCCTGGGTTGCTTTGGCTGTATGTTTTGGGTCATTGTCCATCAGTATCATGAAACACCGCCCAATCAGTTTGACTGCATTTAGTTGGATTTGAGCAGACAGTATGTCTCTGAACACCTCAGAATTCATTCGGCTGCTTCTGTCTTGTGTCACATTATCAATAAACACTAGTGTCCCAGTACCACTGGCAGCCATGCACGCCCAAGCCATCACACTGCCTCCACCGTGTTTTACAGATGATGTGGTATGCTTTGGATAATGAGCTGTTCCACACCTTCTCCATACTTTTTTCTTGCCATCATTCTGGTAGAGTCTGATCTTGGTTTCATCTGTTCAAAGAATGTTTTTCCAGAACTGTGCTGGCTTTTTTAAATGTTCTTTAGCAAAGTCCAATCTAGCCTTTCTATTCTTGAGGCTTATGAGTGGCTTGCACCTTGCAGTGCACCCTCTGTATTTACTTTCATGCAGTCTTCTCTTTATGGTAGACTTGGATATCGATACACCTACAGTACCCCCTGGAGAGTGTTGTTTACTTGGTTGGCTGTTGTGAAGGGGTTTCTCTTCACCATGGAAATGATTCTGCGATCATCCACCACTGTTGTCTTCCGTCGACGTCCAGGTCTTTTTGCGTTGCTGAGTTTACCAGTGCTTGCTTTCTTTCTCAGGATGTACCAAACTGTAGATTTTGCCACTCGTAATATTGTAGCAATTTCTCAGATGGATTTTTTCTGTTTTCACAGCTTAAGGATGGCTTCTTTCACCTGCATGGAGAGCTCCATTGACCGCATGTTGTCTGTTGACAGCAAAATCATCCACATGCAAGTACCACACCTCAAATCAACTCCAGGCCTTTTATCTGCTTAACTGATAATGACATAACGACAGACTTGCCCACACCTGCTCATGAAATAGCCTTTGAGTCAATTGTCCAATTACTTTTGAGCCCCTGAAATGAAGGGATTGTGTTAAAAAATGGTTTAGTTGCCTCACATTTTTATGCAATCTTTTTGTTCAACCCACTGAATTAAAGCTGAAAGTCTGCACTTCAACTGCATCTGAGTTGTTTCATTTAAAATTCATTGTGGTAATGTACAGAACCAAAATTAGAAAAAAGTTGTCACTGTCCAAATATTTATGGACCTAACTGTAGATAGATAGATAGATACTTTATTAATCCCAAGGGGAAATTCAGCTTATGATAATGTTCAAAATATTAATATTAAACAATTTTATATGCCAAGACAAAAGCAAATCAAAATATGACAATCCACATCATACAACTTGGTAGTGCTAGTTGTTCAGTCTTTCAGGCAGCCTGGTAATTTCGTTTCTGCTCAGCACTTTCACCCAGCCTGTGTGCCTCAGTCAGAATGGCTCATGACCATTTCATCAACTGACCTGAAACAACTTCCAGGGATCATCGAGATTCCTTAATCCCAGCTGATTCTGAGCCATTGAAAGTCTCTTTTCCTTCTCCCTTGATGCTGTGCACCATTTCTGATCCGTGACTCATAAGTTTTTCCTGTCATCTAAAGGTGGTCAGCTGATATGAAGGATAAGCTCTAATGAGGCACCGAGACGGGGGGGAGGTTGGGTAACCTTCAGTGTGGCTTGATTTAAACTGGCTCTTCTCTCTTATCAGTACACAGCCAAGTAACACAGCAGCATTCCCAAGCCTTGATTCACACCACTATTGTTTTTTTACATGAAAATGATTCCTCATGATGCATTTTTCACATTTTTTACAAAACTATCCCTGCCCACACTTGCAATTCCTTAGAGCCTTTGGCACCTTTAACTTAGTTGTAAAAATATTCAGGAAATTCTTATCTGAATACAGAAGCAAATATAAACAAAGTACATTTTGCTTTTAACATAACAGTCTGTTTTAGCAGCAAGGAAAGGTGTGTTCCTTCCAGAAATGTTCTACTCCTTCCTTTCAGGAGAATAATGCCAAGCACACCAGCAGATCTGCAAGTGAATGATACAAATAATGGAGTCCTTGCAATGGCCAAGTCAAAGTCCACACCTCCACCACAACTTATGAGTGCTGTGTGTGAGTCAACGCCCCGAAAATCAATCAACTGGAACAGTGAGATAAGGAAGAGTGAGACAATTTTCCTTTGTTGCAGTGAAATAGAATGATAAAATCATCCTTTAACACAAGGCTTTTACAACATACAGTAGTCCCTTTGTATCTGCAGGGAATATGTCACATGCTCCTCCTTGGATGAATGAATTCCGTGGATAATACTGAAATCTATGTATACAGTCAATCTGCAGAGGTTACGTTCCTGAAAACCCCCATGGATTGAGACACCATATGGGGACACTGAAGAAGCAATGATCTTATAGAAATATAGAGTTAGGTTCTGGCTGGATGCTGACTCGGGGGAGGACTGGTTTAGGGGAGAAGGGGTCAGGCATAAACATTGGCCCTCTGCTCTCATCCCTCAAGGCTCTGCAATAATCCTTCATCTTGTTCACCTATGGAAAAACTTGTTATGACTTTTACTTCCCTTATAGTCAAGTGTGACCATTTTATATAATTCCTCCTGAGACTGTGAGTGACTGTGGCAGAGCCGATCTGAGGACCTCACTAACTCATCCAATTGGTAGTGGCAATAGGTGGTGTGTACAGTGGGCTGGGACTCAATGTAAGCTTCTGACCCACACTTACTGGGAATTCCTCTTTTGTAGAGAATAATTGCAAGCCCCAGCCACCATCACAAAAATTGGGTTCACAGCTTATCCACACCACTCTGCGGCGGACAGACACGCGTTGATCCATTCAGTGCAAAGCGCGGGTAGCTCGCAGAGACCTGAGATCATCACAGACCTGCTGGGAGAGCCCTCTAAGATTTTTTTCTACTGTGGCATGAATAGACTGTGAATTACACAAAATAGACTGCGTTTTTGTAGACATGATTAAGAGAATCCATAATGAGGTTTTACTGTATTAAGAAAAATAAAAGTTATCTTTATAGCGGTACTGTGAGTGTGGATATCTTTCACACTGCAGATGCTATTACATTACTAACAGTGAGGGCAAGAGGGGGCTGGAGTGGGTGACGTCAAAAACAATCGACAACGGGATTGATTACCCATGTTGGATGTGGTTTGACAGGTGTGGTTAATTTAATTTTATGAATTTTTAATTTTTGGATTTTTTTTAATATTTTCAAATTGTGGTTAAATGACACTGCAGGGAATACTGTACATAAACTTTTTATATTGAATTTTAAATACTGCTAAAGTAATTCTCTCGAGTATTATTTGTCACCTAAGGTTAAATTTGTCTAACTTCATGGCTCATGATGATTACAGTCATGATTGCTAGTTATGCCCCAGCACAAGTATGTCAAATCTGCCCATGTTTCTTTATGCTATACCCTTCTTCAAAATCAGATGAACAAGTAGACGATATTTTTTGGCAGAGATGAAGGTCAGTAAGAACAAGACATAATACGTGTGTGAAAATGAGAGGGAGATCAGTGGAAAGGTGGATGAGTTTAAATACTTGGGATCAGCAGTACAGAGTAATGGGGATTGTGGAAGAAGAGAGTGCAGGCAGGGTGGAATGGGTGGAGAAGAGTGTCAGGAGTAATTTGTGACAGAAGGGTATCAGCAAAAGTGAAAGGGAAGGTCTACAGGACGGTAGTGAGACCAGCTATGTTACAGTATATGGGTTGGAGACGGTGGCACTGACCAGAAAACAGGAGACAGAGTTGGAGGTGGCACAGTTAAAGATGCTATGATTTACACTGGGTATGATGAGAATGGACAGGATTAGAAATAAGGACATTAGAGGGTCAGCTCAAGCTGGATCGCTGGGAGACAAAATCAGAGAGACGAGATTGCGTTAGTTTGGACATGTGCAGAGGAGAGATGCTGAGTATATTGGGAGAAGGATGCTAAGGATCGAGCTGCCAGGTAAGAGGAAAAGAGGAAGGCCTAAGAGAAGGTTTACGGATTGTGGACTGGGACCCGGACACAGGCAGACGGACAACATAGTTCCACCACACACTATTTATTTACACAATTATTTACAATTCGTGCTCACAAACCTCAGTGCCTCTTGCACCGATTCCCCAAAGTCCAGGCCACACTCTCAGTCACTGTGCCTCTCTTTCGACCGCCTCCCATCCTCTCTTCAGCTCTGTCCTCTTCCACCCGACATCCACTATCGACTGAAGGGAGGCGGCCCCTTATATGGGAACCCAGCTGCTTCCCGGCAATCAATCATGGCCAATTATGGCCAATCATGGCGTGTGGCGGAAGTGCCGGCTGCGCACCCGGAAGCCGTCCGGGTGTCCCCTGTTCTCTTCCCCCCAGCACTTCCTGGTGTGGTGGAAGTGCTGGGCTCCAGGGTTCCTCAGGCACCTGGGCGCCGCCTGGCAGTGGCCACGGGCCCCTACAGGGTTGGGCTTCCAAGCCCTCTACCCATGGCCCCCAATACAACCAGGGCGATCGCCCCCTTGCGGTCTGGAGGAGGCACAAGCCCTCCTCCGGTCCTCCTGGGCGTCCCGGCGGGGCTCCAGCCCCGACCGGGTCCCACACGGGATACTCCGGCATCGGGGCACTGCCTGGCAGTGGCCACGGGTCCCTACAGGGCTGGGCTTCCAAGCCCTTCACTCGAGGCCCCCAACATAACCAGGACGGACGCCCCCTCATGGTCTGGAGGAGGCACAAGTTCTCCTCCGGTCCTCCTGGGCGTCCCGGCTGGGCTCCAGCCCCGGCCAGAGACCACAGGATGTGGTGAGAGAGGACATGCAGGTGATGGGTGTAACAGAACAAGATGCAGAGGACAGAAAGATATGGAAGAAGATGATCCGCTGTGGCAACCCCTAACGGGAACTGCTGAAAGAAGAAGAAGAAGATATTTTCAACACAAAAATCTTCCAAAAACCTTGTATATACATGAGGACTAATCAAAGGAAATGAAAGATTAAATAAATGCTGATTCTTGAAAATTTGCAAGCACCTGATCTCAATACCGGGGCGGCTAAAGGATATTTTTTCAGAATGATATAAGTTGAGAACATATTTCACACTGTGTTGTCTCTTTTATGAAGATATAAACATTTCTCAATTAATCTCACTTTAGCTGCTATAAATCTGAAGACATTTTATATTTCATAAGGTGAACTTCATGAAAGCTGCCGTTTTTAATCCTAAATTCAAAATAATGAGGCAGCACTGAGTGTATTTTTGTAATGCTTTGCAATGATAACAGACCATAACTAAATATATCTCCTTTACAAAATGTGTGTAATGTTATTTGATGTGTTTAAAATTTATTGTATCAGACTAATTAGATTTTCATTTTTCCAAAGCATCATTCTTTAAATGAGCTGGTTATTTAATGTACAGGATTAAAATTTTGATTGTGTTATTTGTTAATTAAGTGAGAGAAGATAACACAGAGTTTGTCATATCTGAGCCAGGCTTCCTCCCCTGGCTGGGGTTCAAATGCTTGTTTTTGTCTTTGTTGCACATTTTAGATTTTTTTTGTATGTGTTACTATTTCTTTTGTTTATGATTTTCAGCATTTGTTACATTTTATGTATCTCTTTCTAAGTCTGTGTTATGTTCTGTGTGTTTTGTGGGTGGTCCTCCCAAGAGGTGGGACCACCTGCCAGTCACTGCCAGGACCTGCCCTCCACTCTATTAATCTGAAGAGTCTCCCACAGTTCATCATGAATGCTCTCTGGAGTTGGTGAGTTCTTTGCCCTTTTCTATGCTTAATGTGAATGATTGGGTTTTGACCTGTTTGCTCTGTTCTTTGATTTTGCCTGTTTTGGGACTTTGCTCACTTGAATTGCCTTTTGTTGCTGGCAACTTCTTTATGCCTTTTGTATTCATCAGAGCTTCACAGTGTGACAGAGCATGTTGTGACAATAAACTTTTTTTATTTTATAAAGATCATGTGTTTATCCTTACATCTAGTCAGGGTCCGATAGGAAGCCCCCCCAGTGAGATTTTTTAGAAGTGGTTTTGGGACTACTAGTTCTTGAAACACAGTTATTCAACTTGCTTGTATACTACACATTGTTGTAGGTAGAATTTCTCCTTATTTTATTCAGAGCATTGAAAAAGGTTTCTGATATGATGGACACCAGGTTTGATGATTATTGTGAGAAAGGTTATATAACCAGGAGGTGATACGTGACACAAGAATCACAGTGACAGGAAGGAACAATGTCAAAACCAAATGAGACAAACGATCAGGCAACCAAAGCATGACTGCAAGATGAAACACAGTAGTCAAAGGAAGAAGGACTTCAATCAACCAATGCAAAACCTGACCCAAGGGCCTACTTGTTTTGAAGCTAATTATCACTAGAAAATAATTCAAAGATTTCACCAGAGTGTAATGTGCCACAAAACTGCCATCATATTCATACCATTTTATCCAATGATGCAATTGACACGATGATTGTGGTCATGTGACACTTAACTGCTGTATCACATCAGCAAAGAACTAAATGGAAATAAAAAATAAACATTCTTTAAATAAACGACTGGAAAACCTTCAAAACAGCATATACATTGTAAAAAACATAATAACCAATGTAATAAATGAATTAATTATTACAGTTTTGAAGTGAAAAGGACATTAAACTTAACATATCTCCTCAGTCTTCATTCACATAATCTTTCCAAATCAATCAACAGATGAAGAAACCAAAATACTAATTTCTACTCTACTACTTAATAAGGTCATCTGTGGGCAGACAAAGCTTTAGTGGGAAAACTTAACTTTAAACTTCTTCCATTTGTGTCCCGGTTTTCTAGGTAATGCTATTATAAAGTAGCAGCAGCTACTGCTGCCCTTCATAAAATTGCACATACAGCAGTTTATTTATCAAGTGAAGCTATAAAAAGCACTACAGTATATGGAAGCCTAATACGTACATCTTAGGTGCTGTAAAATATATTACATTGCAGAAGAAATTAAATCCTGGTGCTTATGTGGTATCCATGTGGGAGTTGAGTGTATTAATTTGAAACTAGAAAGCTGTAGGCATCAGAGGTAACCTACAAAACTGGATCTCTAGTTGGCAAGCTGGCAGGAGACAAGATGTACTGCTAAGAGGTGAATACTCCACCTGCACAGAGGTCACCAGTGGATACCCTGTCCTTGGACACTACTTTTTCTTGTTAACATTAATGACATTGATTCTGGTGCAGTTAGTAAATTTGTGAAATTCACAGAAGACACCAAAATCGGAGGAATGGCAGACACTCAGGTGGCAGCAAAAACTTTTTAAAAAGACTGGGGTAACTGCCAGTTTGCAGCTTAATTTAGAAAAGTGCAAAGTGTTACATGTGGGCAACAGAACATCAATTATAAATACAAGATGGGAGACAACGCTGTCATACAGGAAGCAACCTCTGAAAAAGGTTTAGGGGTTTATGTTGACGCAACATTGTCATCAACTTAACTATGCACAAGAGCAATTAAAAGGCAAATAAAATGTTAGGTAATATTATAAAAACTGTTGAATTTAAGTCAAGGGATGTTATGCTCAAACTATATAGTCATCAAAGGTCAAGAAATACATAGCAGCACTGGAAGCTGTGCAGAGAAGAGCAACTAAGTGCATCCCAGGACTTAAGAACATGTCATACTCTGACAGATTCTGAGAATTAAACCTGCTAAGACGCAAGCCAGGAAGAATGTGAGTGGACCTAATCCAGGTTACCAGAATTCTCAGGGACACTGAGAAGTTAAGCAAAATGTAATCACTTGCCTGAAGAAGGGGCCTGAGTTACCTTGAAAGCTTGCACATTGTAATCTTTCTAGTTAGCCAATAAAAATTGTCATTTTGCTTAACTTCTCACTACATCCATAATGGCTAACACAATATAACACCGTAGTACCAAGGGCACCAGCAACATTCTTACAAGGAGACCACATACACTAAGCACCAGGACTTAATAATGCAGTGGTGAGGCCTCGTCTGGAATACTATGTGCAGTTCTGGTCTCTGGCCTACAAAAGGGCATAGCAGCAGAAGTCCAGAAAAGAGTGACCAGGCTGATTCCAGGTCTGAATTTTGAGTGAAGATTAAAAGAGCGGAGTCTCTCAAGTTTAAGAAAAAGGAGAGTAAAAGGAGACATGATTGAAATGTTTCAAATTACGCAGGGAATTAGTACAGTGGATCGACACTGCTATTTTAAAATGAGTTCAGCAAGAACACGGGGACACAGCTGGAAACATGTTAAGGGTAAATTTCACATAAACATTAAGATGTTTTTCTTTACACAGAGAACCATAGACACTTGGAATAAGCTAACAAGTAGTGTGGTAGACAGTAAAACTTTAGGGACTTTCAAAGCTAGACTCAATGTTTTCTAGAAGAATTAAGTGGACAGGACTGGCGAGGTTTGTTGGGATGAATGGCCTGTTCTCGCCTAGACTGGTATAATTTTCTAATATTCATTCTTTCAGCTTAAGGGTAATATACATATTCAAGGACATCTGCGGAAGTTAAGGTGAATCGCATTTAAAACCGCAGCCAAGAAGCACTTCATTATGCAAAGAGTTGAGGGACATTGGAACAAACAACTAAGACACATTGTTATAGCAGAAAACTTGACAACCTTTAAGAAGAATCTGGATGCACTATTGGAACAGCTAAGCCATTAACTAAACAAACAGGCTTGATGGACTGATTGGTCTCCACTTGTTTGTCAAATTCTTATGTTTCTTATGTATTGTGGTCCCTGGCCGGGCTCCAGCCCAGGAGGACGAGAGGAGGGCTTGTGCCTCCTCCAGATCGCGAGGGGGCGTCCGTCCTGGTTATGTTGGGGGCCTCGGGTACAGGGCTTAGAAGCCCAACCCTGTAGGGACCGAGGTCACCGCCAGGCGGCGCCGATGCCGGTTTATCCGTGTGGTCCCTGGCGGGATGGAGCCCGGCCGGGGCCAGGAAGACCAGAGGAGGGCTTGTGCCTCCTCCAGACCGCAAGGGGGCGATCGCCCTGGTTGTATTGGGGGCCACGGGTAGAGGGCTTGGAAGCCCAACCCTGTAGGGGCCCGTGGCCACCGCCAGGCGGCGCCCTGGAGCCTGAGGAACCCTGGAGCCCAGCACTTCCGTCACACCAGGAAGTGCTGGGGGGAAGACTTATTGTGACGCCCGGAGAGCTGCCGGGAGGACAGCCGGCACTTCCGCCACGCTGGGGCGTGGCCAAGGAGGGAATGCCAGAAACACCTGGTGCTCATCCGGGAGCAGTATATAAGGGGCCGCCTCCCTTCAGTCTAGAGCGGAAGTTGGGTGGAAGAGGATGGAGCTAGCGGGAGGACTAGAGGCGGTCAGAAGAGAGAGAGGCATTGTAAGGCCTGAGGAGAAAGAGAGGCATTGTAAGGCCTGGACTTGGGGAATCGGTGCAAGAGACACTGGGGAGTTGAGCGCGGGACTGCTTGTAAATAGTGTAAATAAACAAGTGTGTGGTGAATTTAAGATGTCTGTCTGCTTGTGTCCGGGTTCAAGTTCACAGTATTAAAGCACTCACACCCCCTTAAGATGATTTCTGCCCTTTGCCCTATATAATGTCCAGCACCTACCCACCCTAACCACAAAAAGTACACATGGAAATGGATGGAGCACATTGGGTTTACACCCAGCTCACTCTTCAGTTAAATGGCAGGAAAAAGTTCTGATATTCGCCTGGGCTTTGTATTTAATTTTTCTTCCAGATACGAGAAATGTTTTATTGTCTATAATTATAATATTTAGAAGGCACAATTTGCCATGTGATTTATTAAGTGCTGACAGGTACTGATTAGTCCAAATTAACATGAAATGTTCTTTGAGCCTAATAAGAATGAAGAAACCCTACTGTGCCCAACATCACTTGAGCTGAAGGGTGTTAGCCATGGTTAAATGGCTCTGGCAAATGTGGCAGAAAACTCACCTTAGGGTTCTGTCACGAGGGAAAAGTATTTGTTAAAAATGTATAATGCTGTGTCAACAGAAAGAGTATATCTGAATATGGATTAATGAAGAAAATTTCCAGTGACTAATGTTCTTGAGTATGAACTGTAAGAGGTGATTTCCTGTGATATCTGCTTATCCTGTCTCTCACACATCCATATGATTTGCTACTAATTATAATTTGTTTTAGTAAGACTGGCAAGTAAAATGTTTTCTTAATTTTACATACTCAGATCTACTGATGATTTGTTTACCATTGATCTTGATAATGACTTATCTAATTTATTTTTTCATTTATATTCTTGCTTGAATTACTATCAGTAATATTGTAATGTTTAAATTATTTTCTTAATAATCTTTCATCCCTTTGTGTATTGTACTCACCACGATTTTGCCATGTTATTTTGGCCATCTTCTGGATAGAAACACTTCTCCATTGCCATCATGTGTGGCCAGGAATCTAACAGCAACAACTTTCATTTGTATAGCACATTTAAATGATGTAGCTCAAAGTGCTTTACAGGATGAAGAAAGAAAAAAATATAAAAATAAAATTAGGCAATACTAATTAACATAGAATAAAATTAATATCTGATGGCCAGAGAGGTTAGAAAAAAAAAAACTTCAGATGGCATTCTACCTAACATAAATGTTCAGTCCTCATGGTTTTCAGACTCCACGTAGAAGAATTAGATGATAATTGCCTTTGATCAGGTGGTGGTGGCGCAGATCACCACCACAGAAAACGAAAAAAGAACAGCAGAGAAAGTAGGAGTTAGTATGGATTTCAGAGCCACAAAAAAAAGAATTAAATTCATATACAGAATATCAGGGTTACACTAAAATGAAGCTATGAAAAAGCCAAGTTAAAATAATAAGTTTTTAGCTGTTTTTTAAAGTGCTCCAGTATTCCAAATTTTAGGTGCATAACAGCAGTATCATTCTATCACTTTCAGCAAGTACATAAGGTGGTGGCATGGTTGTCTTGATGTCCAAGATGATGTATTTCAAACTAACAACAAATGTTCATGGTGTTGGGAGAAATGGTTTAAAAGAATTATTCAGGGAAGACTTTAATATGTTTATTTTGATTTCAAGTTTTGACTGATGTTTTGGACTAGATACTTTTGGTTTCATTCTGATTTCTGTGCAATATTGACTTCCTTTTTGTCTTCTCCACAAATTTTGCTTCTAACTTCTCCTGGTCCTTCTAAAAACATTTTTCTCTCTTTTCTCTCCTCTTCGTGTCAGAGCACCATCCCAGATTTGAGCCTTTCTTTCAATTAACAGGAGTGTCATCTCATTGTTGTGTATTATCTGCTCCACACCACCTCTACGTAATCACTTTTTTTAGAACATTAGAACAATCTAGACGAGAACAGGCCACTCAACCCAACAAAGCTTGCCAGTCCTATCCACCTCTTTCTACCAAAATAACCTCAAGTCCAGTTTTTGAAGTCCCCAAAGTCCTACTGCCTATCACACTACTTGGTAGCTTATTCCTTGTGTCTATCGTTCTCTGTGTGAAGAAAAACGTCCTAATGTTTGTGTGAAATTTACTCTTAACAAGTTTCCAGCTGTGCCCCTCTATTCTTTATGAACTCATTTTAAAATAACAGTCACAATCCACTGTACTAATTCCCTTCATAATTTTAACCACTTCAATCATGTTTGCTGTTAATCTTTTGCTTAAAACTGTATAGGCTCAGCTCTTTTAATCTTTCTTCTTTCTTTTAATAATTCATCCCCTGTAGCCCTGGAATCAGCCTAGTCGCTCTTCTCTGGACCTTTTCTAGCGCTGTTATGTCCTTTTTGTAGCCTGGACTACAAAAGTCCACTAGGACTAAAAAGGTGTACTTTCAAATTTCTGACCAGAACTGCCATAAATAGCCCCCCCAACACCTTTACTCACACCCTTCTGAATCTATGTCAGTATGTATAAATCAAGAAAATGAACACCAGTGCTACGTACTGACATGTGGCGTATCATTGTGAATGGCATAATACAAAATTTTTAATCTTTAAATGAGAATTTTATTTCATAAAATTTTTAAAGGTAGTATATAAATATGGTACTGGATGTATATGTAATTCTAAAGGTACACACTTAAATTTTTTGTATTATTATTTCATGGAAATGCCACCCTGACCAAAGCACTGCCTGAGGTATTTGCCTCGCTCTTGACCCTGGATGCGAGAATATTTTTTAATGCATTAAACATCCATCCATCCATTATCCAACCCGCTATATCCTAACTACAGGGTCACAGGGGTCTGCTGGAGCCAATCCCAGCCAACACAGGGCGCAAGGCAGGAAACAAACCCCGGGCAGGGCACCAGCCCACCACAGATGCATTAAACAGGCCACATTTAATTGCAAAAATGAACATGCTCATGCTACATTCCCAGGCCTAATTTAAAGACATTAAAAATAGTTAAAAAGTTCAAGTGTGATGTGCATTCCATATTATTTACATTTTCTATCTCTTATGTATCATATGCTTTTTATGATTTATTATTGAGTTTGATAATTTTGCATTAATATTTTTCATGTTTTTGGTCTTTCTGCTAGTTTGACTTATTTGTTATTTGTGTTCTGTCCATTCTGCATTCCCTGTGCTTTGTAGGTAGATCCCCCAGCAGGCGGAGCCACCATGATGTCACAGCTTCTGGCTCCTCCTTCTGGCTATTTACTCTAGTCAGAGGTGAGAGTCAGTAGTCAGTGTTGTAGCTGTTGGGGTCTTTCTGTAAGTTTTGTTTTTTTATCTCAATTTTTTGTTTTTTTTATTTTATTTTTTTCTCTGTTATTGGATTTCTCTTTTGACATCTGTATTGGGACTAGTTCCCCTAGGATTGCCTTTTAGGCAATTTCTTTTCTTTCTGTTTTTGCTCTTTTGAGTATTTTATTTGTATTTTTCTATTTGTTCTACTAAATCCTTTATTTATAAAGATTTTTTTTGTGTACAAGTGGAAGGATAATGGTCATCCTTCTCCTTATGGGGATTTTGCCCAGGTTTTTGAGACTTATAAGTTTGCTATGAAGCTAAAATCCCCTTTGGGCCTTGAAAGCCTGAAGCACCTGCAAAGCCACTGGAATTGAAATTAAGCCACATTAGGTTTAGGGTGAGGTGACGTTAATGCAGGGAAAGGAGTTCCTGACCTGTGAAGTCTTTCGTGGAACATTTGGAGGCCTCACATGTTTTTGTCATGTCTGGGACTCCCGATCACAACACGATCATTTTAGGTTGCCATTGATGGACAAAGGGTGTGCACGCAATGGTTTAAAAAGTCAGTATGGTGCACTTCCTGGTTATCAGAGATTATTCAAACCAAAACTCTCTTCATCGGTGTGTGATAATTCTTGAAAGTGTAGTAATATTTAACCCTCTATTACTTTTATTAATTTTTTGTTTAGAGTGCTTAGCTTTAGCAAGCATCTTCTAACATACTCCATCAGCTGTGACAGCCTTCATTTTCTCCCAGCTGTCTTTTATCATTTTAGATCTTCTTTGAATGTTCCGTGCTATGTGTGGTCCTTTTTCTAAATCTGTCAAATGGTATCCACTACATGGCAATTTTGGCATGTCTATGATACTGCAGGCATAAGATATGCCCATCCAGATGGATCTGTGCTGTGTAATTATATCCTATAACTTCTAAAGTTCATTACACCTCAGGATTTCACCATTCATCATCTGTTATTCATAACTAACACCAAGAATTTTTCTTGAGTAATCATTGATGAAATTTGTGTTGGTTTCCAGGCAATGTTTACCACAGTTTTCCATGTTTCAGTGCCGTAGGTTGATACCAATAGGACCACTATACAATATTGATATAGTTTTATTTTAGTTCTGATGTTCTTTGAGAACATCAGTAGACATTAGACTCCCCAGGTAGATGAAAATGAGCATTATCTTCATTTTATCTACTGTATGTTTATGCTTATCTCTATATTTTTGGCTATTACCTGTAGTCTGTCAGTGAGCTCTTGCAGCTATTTTGTTGTTTCTGCTGTAAGACAAAAAGCACAAAACAGATATAATGGGTTGGGACACCAATGGTGATGGCAGTATAATTTAAGGTTTTAGAAAAAGGCTTGGAATTATAATGACAGTCATTGTGAAGAAACCTCTTCTCAGGCACAAGCCTTTGTCGAAACTACCCATCATCTTGGAGGGGGCTTATTTAAGTCTGTTTGACAGGAAGAGGTGGGTTCATGTCGCCAGAACCAGAAGTGATGTCACAGATCTTCATGCCATAGCTCTTCTGGTCTGGAGGCAAATGGAAAGGAGAGGAATTAGGTGACAGCACCAAACCATGATTCGGAGTAGAATTATTGAGACACGGACACTGAAGTTGTCAACCCAAATGCATGTGTTTGACACTGCTAACAGGTCAATGGCTCCTACAAACACAAGATCTGTGAGGTGTCTAGTTGCTGTCCATTTAATAATACCTGCCTCAGCTTCTCTCATAGTAAATAACATTACCAGGAGAAATAGGAATGATGATCACACACAGCCCTGTTGAATTCCTGTAAATACATCAAACATGTCTGCTGTGCCACTGTCAGCTCTAATGCAAAATCTGGAATTGAAATATATCTTCTTAAAGATGTTTATGTATCACTAAGGTAAACTGCATAATTTTACAATATTGCACCGTGATTGCCTATGGATACTATCAAATGATGTTCTGAAGTCCACAATGTTCATTGGCCAATAATTTTTGGAATTCAAGGCTCTATTTAATAATAGTAGTGTTATTAGCAAAGATAGGGCTGACTCTATGATAGACAGACAGACAGAACTTTATTTGTCCTCAGGGGGAGATTTGTCTTTCTAAATAAATAAATAAAGGCATAAATAGATATCTAAATAAATATATGCACTGTACGCACACACCAGAATGACTGAAAATGAAGAAAAGTTTAAAAAGAAAGAAAAGAAAACTACTGACTTGGCAGTCACAATCGCAGTGAGGCATTATACAGGCATATTGCAATGGGTATAAAGGCCCAACATCTTGACACACTTCTGCTGAATAATTCATTGGCTGAAAGTACTCTGTGTTAGTGTGTCAGAGACAGGATGTGCAGCATTGTTCTCCTTCACTACTAATTCCAGGGGGTTGAGAGTGTGTCCTATAACTAAACCTGCCCATTTTATTAGCTTGTTGATTCGGTGGGCCTCTCTTCATGTGATGTTACTGACCCAGCACACCACAATGTATAAAATGACCATCACCGAGCTGTAGAAGATATCACTACCCACATTAAGGGAATGAAGTCTCCCAAGAACCTGCTCTGCCCTTTCTTATATAATTCCTCTGTGACCAGTCCAACCTGCCACTAAAGTGGACCCCAAGTACTTGTATGGCTTTGACCTTAGCCTGTTTTCACATCTATTGTCTGGTTGTTAAGAATTATAATTTTTAACTGCCTCCTTACAGTGGCAAATCATTTTCATTTTGTAATTCCTTCTTATACTAAGTTCTTTTTCTCTTTGTTTCATTTTTTGTTTATTTTTCTTCTTTAGCGTTATTTAAAATGATAAGTTTCTATTTTGATTCCTTATTTAGACTTTGTCAAGTAAAATAATTTAATTAATTTTAAGCACTTTGAACATAAGGTGTTTTTTTTCTTCTTCTAAAGGTTTTGGGCATCCCGTTGTGCAGTTACGTGGGCTAATGTGCCCTGCAACATTAAATACTAAAAAGTACCAATAATTCTGGAGGGAAAGTCTAAAATCTTTGAAAGTGGTCTAATAGCTGAGATGTGTACTTGCTTTGAGTTAAAACAGTCTGGCTTGAACCCTGCATTAATTACAAACCTAAAGAAATGAGATGAATCTTTATATGTATTCTGAAGCCTCTAGACTGCTTCTCTCAAACTCATGGGTAACAAATAGGTTACAAAAGCTCCGTGATTTGGGCTTGTCCTATAAGCTTGTAATACACCTGATATGTCGCCACCCTGTGGACAGCTCTGCAAAGCTCACATTCATTCATCTGCTGCCAGCTGTTGTTATGATGCAATACTCTGTTAATATCAGGTTTCTTTTTCCCTCGCTCTTTATTTATTCATTTGCCAACATGCTTTGGCACAGCACTGGAATGTTAAAAATGAAGAACAGCACAAACTTCCGACCCATGCAGCACTTTGCACTTATATGAGCATCCCCTACGCCAGGTGCTGACACCCTAGATTCTTCCAGGCTGTAAGCACAGACCGACAGCATCAATTGATATTGTGTGCTGGGAGATTTACACTATTTAAAACTGAAATTATGACCAAATACAAAGGTGGGGAAAAGACAAAAGCTCTGAACTTTACCTATACAGCCAATCAGAGACTAGAAGAGACTCAGTCTGATCTGATATAATGTAATCTGTAGAAATGATCTGATATAATCTAATGTATAGAAAATAATCAGATCACTGTGACATGAGGAATATGTATCAGGCCTGGAAAAAACACGTTGATATCTGGCCCTTTGTAAGAAAAAGGAGAGTTCATTCAGTGTAACTGCTCACTAAAAGGTTAAAGTCTGTTCCTGTTATAATAGAGTTTAATTGTACTTTCCATTTTATACCAGATCACTAGACTCTGCCATTAGCATCGTTTATTTAATACATTTAGTAAGCTATTTTAGGCAAATTGTGAAGCTTGCCTTCCCCAATTTTGATATTTCCAACAGATTGCTGACTTAGTGAAAAATTATACTTTATGCAGTGCTCTTAAAAGAAACATGCCCAACAGAGCTGACATTTTAATTTGCTACATCGCTGTTTTATTGACACTTATTATATCTTCTGGCTTTTACTTCTGTGATGCTCTAGGCATTTCAGCATTGCTCAGCATGCAAGTTACTCGGCTAAAGTAATGTCTGATTGACTGAGAGATTGATCGTAATATTCACTTTGCATGCTCAGAAAGCCTGTTGTGCACATTTGTGACAATTTATTTGTAGGACCTTAACCTGCTTACTGCACTTGCATCGGGGATTCATTCCTTCTTACTTCATCACAGTTCTAATGTCTGTTGTCTTTCATGATAAGCCGATACTATATGGTGATACTGTTGCCAACAAAAAGTAAATTTATGTTAATATTATGCTGTTAATGGTGGCCATGTGTACATGAATCTGGTTACAATAAATATACACCACACATCACTCACACATACGGTACCTTGTGCATAAAACGGAAATACAGGGACATGTTTTAAACACTGGTGACCAGAAAGGGATGCTCCTGACTTGACCCCAAAACAAGTTTAATGCCATCAAAGCAGAAACGTGTATAAAGCTCCTTAAACTTCCATTACTTCTCCAGAAGGTTATGGTGATCCTCCCTCTGCTGAGGTTTGGGCCATATGATTACTTATTTTTTTGAACATTTGAAGCCAAAGCTCATTTGGCCAGATGGAGGCAGAAACCTGACAGTAAACCAGGAACTTGTGCTGCCCTAGAGTGTTTTTATCTGGGCAGGAGGATTAGCATTTGGGCCTGCTTGATGATTATATTCTAGAGGCCATTTTGTGAGGCTACAATATGAAAGAATGAAAATGTATTGTTTCTATCTGCCTTAATAAAAAGTGTCTGTGTGATTGTCAGATTGCAGTGTCTCTGTCATTCCAACTGATGGTGCATCACAGACATTTGTAATAATAAAATGAATTGCACATCACAAACAAAAACACTGCTTTATGAGCCCCATACTAAATGACATGTGCCACAGACCGATGTATTGCATTTATCATTTCAACCATCGTCAACATTATCTGTGCACACTTTGGTGGTCATTTAGTTGGAAGCATCTTGGTTAAGAAACACAGCATAGCAAAGCTTAATGACCAAATGCTTCAACAAATAACCTTGATTTGAAATAGTAAATGGAGTCTGATGAGGGGGCTCCATTGATCTCAATACCATAATTCAGTGAGCCCCACAGTTGATGCTAATAAGCATGTGCCACGGTCCATTTGCATCTGCACATTTTACAGAAGTGCTGTCTTCAAACCAGTAACAGTTTGCATACTATTTGTGAATAAAAACAGTTTGCTGGTGGACCTAATTTATCCTAAAATGTCTTCTCGATGGCTCCTGTCTGTTACCATGGCTTAAATACAGAATAGAAATATCGGGGGGGGGGGCTCAGTGTCTAAATGATACATTGCCCGTAGGCCTTTGCAATTGACAAATTCAGTTTACCATTTATTTTAAAGTTTAAATGTTTGTCTACAAAACGCTGAAGAGAATTTGTGGTTAAAGGAAGTAAAACAATCAGGTTAAAGTCGGGTTCGATGGATTATGTGCACTGCATTTGGTTTGTTTTCTTACATTTGTCCTGAATGAAACGTTTCTCTGGGCTCCAGACTTACATTTTTGCCGTTCTCCCGTTTGAACCTTTTGCCAGTCCTTTGTCAAGGTTCTCGCACATTCCTTTTGTTATTTATTTTCATTAGCACAATGCCTTTATCTGTGTTTTCTCCTGTAATACAATGTGGTCGGTTTTCACATTTGTGACAAGTGATAAAGTACATAGATGTACAGAAAACAGAACATTCTGAAGACTCTGACATGGACTTATTAAAATCTTTGTGGACTCTTGGCTATTATACTCATTATGTTAAGCCAACTTCCACTTCTAAGTATCCCATGTTTTTATCTAAAGAACTCGGTTGCTTATTTTGAGGTTAAGCAGGTTTACTCTGGCAATTAACTATCCATGTATTCATTATCAAAACTCCAACCAATTAATTCAGTTTAGAGCAACAGGGAGACATCCCTATCCACAAGCAACACAAATGAATTGAAATGTGAATTACACATTTACATTCACACTCACAAAGGGGGAATCTTACTAATTAATATTGGTAGTAATACTTGGAATTTGGAAGGAGAAAATACATACAGTCTTGGGATGAACATACAGACTCCAGACAGGCCATGGTCTGACCCAGGACTCTAGAGATGTGATGCAGCATCAGTGCTAATTGTCCCTTCATGACTCCCAAAGGTGTAAGTGGTGTTGTTCATTACAGTGATATGTGCTTATTGTGAACATCTCTGAGATAGGTAGTAGAATTTAATTGTCCTTGTGTTGGGATTTTGGATTAAAACCCCCTTAGTTACTCCGAACACTTCAAAAAACATAAAATCTGAGGATAACTCAATAATCATTTGCACTTTTATGATAATTCTATGTGGGTTGGCTGTACAGCTTCCCTCACACACATGTACAGCAGAACCATGGTGTGTCTGTTGCCACAGTGGTAAAGGTTTGACCTTGATCAGTTCATTTTGTTTGTTGTTTTCTTGGAATAAACATGGAAGTACTTCTGTCTGTTTACACCAAGAAGAGCAGTCAGCAGTGATCTGCTTTTTATGGGTTGAAGGTGTAGCAGAGGCCGGAATCCATGTCAGTTCATCAGAATCATGGTACAGAATTGCTAATGTTGTCGTCAGTGGTGGATGTGGATGTGGTTGAGCATCCCACTCCTCCTTCAGGCATAACATCTGTCCGACCATTTTTGAACTTCTCAATCCATTCATAAAGTCTCAGCCCTGATAAACCACTTTCTTCATATTACGCAAAACTTTACCACTGTGACCACAGACCCAATGTGCAGAAAAGCTGCCCATATAACCCAAACAAAATTATCACAAAAGTGTGAGAAATCATTGACTTACCTTTCTATAATGAGTGAAGCATTTTAAATGGTGATTCCCGTTAAAAGCTACATGAAGAAAACATGATTGTAATGAGCATGAAACCTAAAACATAAAGGAAGAATTGCAAAAAGAATAGTCTTTAAACAGATCCAGGTTCAAAACCAAAAGTAGTAAAGATCTGGTGTCATTTTGAAAACACCCGTGAAATATTTTAAGCATAAAATAAAGCCAACTTAAACAAACTTTCTTTAATGGAATCATTAAATAACTTAGTAAAATTTGTTTAGAAAATATCCATCAAGCTTCCCACATTTCTGTTCAATGGCAACACACACAACAACACTGGAAGTTACATCGCAGCTACAGTATGCACACTATATGGCCGAGCTTGAGAAATCACTAGTGAAAAAGTCCCAGGCCAAGATGGTAATGCAATGAGGTTACCATAATAACATTACAATAATGTAAAAGACAAATCCAAAAATAATAATAGGCAAAATGAACAAAAAATGCTAGAATATGACTAAAAATAATGATGTTTGTAACACCAATTTAGTCTAAACCAGGCAAATGAATTTGTTGGTGAAATTAAGTTTCAGAAATCCTAACATTTGGGAAGCTCATGTCGTTGAATTGGCTCTTACAATAAACGTCTGGGAAGGTGGAGGTAGCAGTGAGTTTGTGGAGCAGCATCCCTGATGAAGAAGAGACGAGCCGGATGGAAACAGCCAGCTAGGTACCAGTAAGGGTGTGCAGCCCTCCAGGTAGGCAAGATTGAGTAACACACAAGTGAATGAGGCCCGCTTAGAGGAAATGAGGCATACCATACCCAAGGAGTACAATGCAGGTATTTTTGTTTCCCGTAGCTATCACTGGTGATTGGCGATGTTAGACCACTCAACACTCAAACTGCAGTTTGATGGTTAAAAGCAGTGATAGCACCCGTCACAGGTCTGGCATCTTTAAGTGTCACCTCTTCTCAATTGATATGTAACACTTTTTCATCCATTCTTTTCATCACCATTTCAGGAACAACACACAAGACTGTCTTGTCAGCACCAGTGGGCAGTTGAAACATTTTTTAACGTTGTCAACAGCAGAACAAGAACCACTTTTTAAACTGAAGAATAATACTGGCTACCCTGGGACCTTTCGTTCTTAGAGCAATTTTTTGGTGAGAGCTCATTTCAGTTAAATTGAACTTAAACCAAATGATGGTTGTCTTGACTTATACACTCACATTTAGAGCCATCCTACAGCATTTCTCATTGTCTGTATATTGAACTATAGGGATGGTGTAGATTAATTCTTGAACTTTAAAGTGTGATTTCACATTAATTACTTTACAAGTTTCTTGTATGCCAAGACGTTTTAGGTGGAAGAAGAAGAAGAAGAACAAGGTGAACACAAGAGAGGCATAACGGAAGCTATTTAGAGTCAAAGAAAATAGCTTCCTTTTGGTGGAAGCCATATCATAGCGTTCCTGCTGTCTATTAAACCGAATCACAGTTGTTCCGCTAAGCTTTAAAGTTATCCTGTGACATAATAAAGCAGGAAGAGCACAAAAATGCATAAAAAAATCAAGTGTTTGAAGGAAAAGAGACCCTTTGTTAATAAAAAATTAGCTAGGATTGAAAAAGGTATTTAATCTTTCAAATACATGAAGTAAGCAGTTTTTTTTTTAAGTTATTAAATAATGTAAATTGTGTGTAATTGTGAATACACTACCGGCCTTATTATATCTGACACTGATTTATTTTTTTAAAGTAAATGACTACCCTGAGCGACAGCCTTGACAGATCCACTACTTCTCTCCACACCACCACGTGTCAACAGGGAACAACAGGGGGAGTCAAGACTTCTTCATGCCAAGGAAGAAGAAGGAAGATGCCCGAGAAAGAAATGCTCCTGGTGCACGAGAATGTGGAGGAGATTCTGGCAGACAGTAAGTAAGACAGCAAAGCCACACATGGTGTCTTATTATGGCATCAGATCACCTGTGGCATGCACCTAACACAAAAGATACCAATATAACCTCTTTGGTTTTTTAGTTAATGGGGGAGAAAAATAAATAATGTAAAGGCCAGTCATGTCACTATTATCTGTATCTTTATACCTGTCTAAGATGTACACCAATGTTCCCTCTAAGGAGTAGTATATAGTGAGCAAAAAACATTGTTTATGGGAGACATTTTGTTTAAGCCAAAAATTTATGAGCACCAATTTTCGCGATAAGTACGAGCGACGGCGTCGGAATGAGCGATCGTGCGGGAAGTATGAGCGACGCTCTGAATTCGTGTGAGCGATTGCTCACGCGCTCAGCTTAGAGGGAACATTGGTGTACACCACATATTTGACCCTAGGGCCCTCAGATGGCAGGCTGTTCACTGACTGGGATTGTCTTTTATTTTCATTCCTTTACTTGAACTCAGTTTAATACCAATTAAGAATGTTGCAAAGCATTCTTTGTGCCCTTAAGGGGCCATAAGCTAGACAAGGGGTGACCATCATAGCCTCTCTGCAATGCTAGTAATCAATAATCAGACAGAGACTTTGAGTTTAAACTTTTACTTAAAAAATATATTTATTTTCATAGTAATCAGTACCAGCAAACCTGGGTGGGTTCAAGGAGTGTTCATGCAGTCTTCTTTCAGTCCCAGATGACATTTCACAGATGGTCCAATTCTTTTGTTACATGTTATATATCTTTAATCCAAAGATGAAAAGAAAAAATTCTTGCTGGAGACAGAGCTCCTTGGAAAGTGTCCAGCAGCTATGCAACTAGAAGCTCGACTTAAATGCCTATGGTTTCTCTCAAAGTCATAGAAAGGAAACAAAACACCAACTGAACTAAAACTAATCTAAAAACTGAACTCTTTTAGGAAAAACGTCTAGTAAAAGGCAGCCATTGTTTTCCAATTAACAAAACAGCTAACACTTTTAACACAAAACACAGGCAAGTTATCGCTACAAGCTTAAGGTCAGTTGAAAGGAATAAAAATCTGCACTAAGATTATTCCAAGGTCCCACTTTGCTTTACAGCTTTCCTAAAATACACTTCACTCCTGTCCATTCTTTCAGGCCTCGTATCCCTCATGCATGTGGTAATAGTGGGGCCCTGTTTATATCATTCACGAAGCCACAATTGACTGTTCTAACTAGAGTAAAGCTACAACCATTTTCTCCTTGAAATTTTGCATTTCAGTTTCAAAAATTGTGCAGTAAAATAATGAATGAAATTTAGACTGTTTATAGGGCTTTTATGCCTTTAGCCAGTACCACATAAATAAATGTAATCATATTTATCAATTCTGCACTCAAGTTTGAAGTAAACCTCATCATACACAAGACAAGATGCCATGTTTAGCCATTCCGTGTTGAACGATTCAGTGCCAGTGAACGACAATAGCTTCCATTGCTTTACACCCAGAAACCTATTCATCATTTCCAGCCTCTCTTAAAATTAAAAATACTGTAATGTCAAGAAATGTCAAGGAAATATCTTTACCTAGTGAAACTTTTTCCACATCAGCAAATCTGAAAAAGACCTCCATATCTTTCCTAAGGGCAATGACTCCCCCCAAATGTAGACAATGATAATGCAGAGCACATTATAAAACCCACCTACACAAAATGTTTTGGAGTCATGATGGAATTGTGATTGGCAGCCCAAAGAAGCACAATGGCATCTTCCTCTTTTCAAAAGAAGCTAAAATAAGATGAAGTGCAGTGTCAAAATCTGAAAGAGGTGGTCGTGGCATTGATGGATGATCACACAGTATCAGTCTGCCACAGATACTGCATGTGAAAAGTAATCCTTGAACTATGTGAGAAATATGTCAGAATTCAGGTATTGGAATTCAAAATGCAAGTGAGAAAAACAAATGCATACATGAGACCACAAGCAGGGAAGGTTACTGATTTAAAACGTCTCTTCTCAGTTGGGGTTGAAGCAGAATCTTTCATTTTTGCCTTGTATCTTAATGCAGTGTTATTTAATTGTATGGCTTTATCTTTTCGTGAGCCAATAATTAAATATTGTGGATAGTGATGCTACTTTTTATAGCTAGGTCCATAAATATTTGGAGAGTGACACAATTTTTAAAATTTTGGCTCTGTATGCCACCACAATTGATTTGAAACAATGCTGTCAAGATGTGATTGAAGTTCAGACTTTCAGCTTTAATTCCAGAGGTTTAACAAAAATATTGTATGAGCTGTTTATAAAAGACACATACCGTATATTTATACGTGGTCTTCTTATTTTCAGGGGCTCAAAAGTATTTGGACAACTAACATAATCATAAATATTATAATCATTTTCAATATTTGGTTGAAAGTCCTTTACAGACAAAGACAGCCTGAAGTCTGGAGCTCGTGGCTATCTCCAAGTGCTGGGTTTCCACCCTAGTGATTCTTTGTCAGTCCTTTACTGAAGGTGTCTTCAGTTGCTGCTTGTTTGTTGGACTTTCTGTCACAAGTTTTGTCTTCAGCAAGTGAAATGCATGTCCAATTGGGATGAGGTCAGTTGATTGACTTGGCCTTTGAAAAGCACTTGGTTTGCTTTCGTGTAATGTTTTTATCTCTACTATGAAGTGTCATCCTATCAATTTTGAAGCATTTGGCTGAATCGGAGCAGATAGTATAGCCCTATACACTTCAGAATCATCCTGCTCCTTCTGCCAGCAGTCATTTCATTAATAAAAACTAGAGACTGACTTCCATTTACAGCCATGCCTGATCATGCCATAATACTGCCTCCACCATATTTCACAGATGATGTGGTATTCATCAGCTCATGAGCCATTCCTTCTTTTCTCCATACTCTACTCCTTCCAATATTCTGGTATATACTAATTTTAGTTTCCTTTGTCCAAAGAACATTGCTCCAGAGCTGGACAGGCTTTTAAAAATATTTTCTGGCAAAGTCTAATCTGTCCTTCCTATGCTTGAGGTTTACCAGTGGTTTGCACTTTGTGGTAAACCCTCTGTCTTTACTTTCATGAAGTCTTCTTCTCTTGATTCTCTAGACTTTGACAACGATAGGTCTACCTCCTGGAGAGTGTTCTTGGTTTGGCTAAATGTGGTGAAGGGGTTCTTCTTCACACAGGACAGAATTCTGCATTCATTCAGCACAGTTGTCTTTCCAGACCTAAGTTGCTGAGTTTACCAGTGTGTTCCTTCTTTTTAAGAATGTACCAAATGTTTGATTTGACCACTCCTTGTGCTTCTGCTATATATCCCTGAAGGGTTTGCTTTGTTTTCTTAGCCTAATGATGGACTCTTTTTATTTGCAGGCACAGCTCTTTGGACCTCATATTGAGAGTTCACATTGACAGCTTCCAAGTGCAAATTCCACCCATGGAATCAATTCCAAACCTTTTATCTGCTTAATAGTTAATGAAATAATGAGGGAACTGCTCCCACCAGACTATAGAATGGCTTGTCAGTCAAATGTCCATATACTTTTGAGCCTCTGGAAATAGGGGGCTATGCAGAAAAATGTAATGTTATTTCTAAACGACACATACTTTTTTTTGGTAAATCCCTTAAATTAAAATTGAAAATCTACACTTCAATCACATAATTATTGCTTTATTTCAAATCCATAGTGGTGGTGTACAGAGGCAAAATTATGAATAATGTCACTGCCCAAATATTTATGGACCCGAATGTATGTAATGCATACATGTTAGTGTTTTTATTTACAGTATCTTCTGTGTTTTTTTTTCTCTGCAGATTGTCATGTGTGCTCAAACCAGACTAAACTGATAGCATTTTATTAGTTTATGGAAGTAAATCCATGCAAACATGAGAGAATACACAACAGCAGTCAAAGTCCATAAGTATTCATTTTTTTCTTTTGATCTCCAGTCAAGTGTTTCTACCTGCAAAGCACCACTAGCACATCCACATTCTTCACCAGTAACCAGTATTCCAAGTCAGAAGCTGTTTAATTTCTTGACAGGTACAACTGCATTACTATTATGGCCAATGTTAAATAACAGTTACAACTATCTATCCATCCATTATCCAGTCTGCTATATCCTAACTACAGGGCCACAGGGGTCTACTGGAGCCAATCTCAGCCAACAAAGGGCGCAAGGCAGGGACAAATCCCGGCAGGGCGTCAGCAAGCACACACTAGGGACAATTTAGAATCGCCAATGCACCTAACCTGGATGTCTTTGGACTGTGGGAGGAAACCAGAGCACCCAGAGAAAACCCACGCAGACATGGGGAGAACATGCAGACTCTACGCAGGGAGGACCCAGGAAGCGAACCCGAGTCTCCTAACCGCAAGGCAGCAGCGCTACCACTGCACCACCATGCCACCCCAGTTACAATTACACCCTGCCCAAATGATTTCATATCTTTATTCAACTAACTCTAGAAATGTCTCTTTAGTATCATCTGATGATTGGTTTAAGGTTAGCGACGAAATTATTTTCTTAACTGTAGCAACTGAAAGTGTGAATTACAAATGACATAAAGCTGTTAACTAAACATTTATGACTCTTTATCCCACTCATGTTAGCATTGCCAGCCTATGATGAACTGTAGAACAGTCTAGAATTAATTCTATAGATACATACTTAACTGAGATTAGAAGGACACATCACTCATGACCTTTGAATTTTCTATTTACTGTATTCTAGAGATAAAAACAGAAAATCAGCAAATTTCTAAGCCAACACATTTCTAAAGTTTTACAAATTTCTCATTAGAAAAAGCTGCCGGGAACATGATGAGTGCAGTGGTTAGTGGTATTGTCCCTGAGTTCCAGCAGACTGGGTTCAATCCTGGCCCAGGCACGATTCTGCTTGGATTTTTCTTTGCGTACTGATTTTTTTCCTCTAAATAAAGAAGGTGATCTTGATTCTTCTTCTTCTTTTAGCTACTCCCGTTAGGGGTTGCCACAGCAGATAATCTTGTTTCATATCTTCCTGTCCTCTACATCTTGTTCTGTTAACACCCATCACCTGCATGTCCTCTCTCACCACATCCATAAACTTTCTCTTAGGCCTTCCTCTTTTCCTCTTACTGGGCAGCTCTATCCTTAGAATCCTTTTCCCAATTTAACCAGCATCTCTCCTCTGCACATGTCCAAACCAACACAATCTCGCTTCTCTGACTTTGTCTCCCAACTGTCCAACTTGAGCTGACCCTCTAATGTACTCATTTCTAATCCTGTGTATGCTCATCACACCCAATGCAAATCTTAGCATCTTTAACTCTGACACCTCCAGCTCTGTCTCCTGCTTTCTAGTCAGTGCCACTGTCTCCAACCCATATAACATAGTTGGTCTCACTACCGTCCTGTAGATCTTCTCTTTCACTTTTGCTGATACCCATCCATCCATCCATCCTCTTCCGCTTATCCAAGGTCGGTTCGCGGGGGCAGCAGCTTAAGCAGAGAGGCCCAGACTTCCCTCTCCCCGGCCACTTCTTCCAGCTCTTGCGGGGGAATCCCAAGGCGTTCCCAGGCCAGCCGGGAGACATAGTCCCTCCAGCGTGTCCTGGGTCTTCCCCGGGGCCTCCTCCCGGTTGGACGTGCCCGGAACACCTCACCAGGGAGGCGTCCAGGAGGCATCCTGATCAGATGCCCGAGCCACCTCATCTGACTCCTCTCGATGCGACCCATCTTTCACAAATTACTCCTGACGTTCTTCTCCATCCATTCCACCCTGCCTGCACTCTCTTTTTCACCTCTCTTCCACAATCCCAATTACTCTGTACTGTTGATCCCAAGTAGTTAAACTCATCCACCTTTGCCAGCTCTACTCCCTGCATCCTCACCATTCCACTGACCTCCCTCTCATGTATTCTGTTTCTTATTCCTACTGACCTTCATTCCTCTCTTCTCTAGAGGATATCACCACCTCTCAAGGGTCTCCTCAACCTGATCCCTACTTTCGCTACAGATCACAATTTCATCAGCAAACATCATAGTCCAAGGGGACTCCTGTCTAATCTTGTCCATCAACTTGCCATCACTATTGCAAATAAGAAAGGGCTCAGAGCTGATCTCTGATGTAATTCCACCTCCATCTTGAATGCATCTGTCACTCCTACCACAGACCTCACCTTGGTCACACTTCCCTCATACATATCCTGTACAACTCTTACATACTTCACTGCCACTCCCAACTTCCTCATACAATACCACAGCTCCTCACGAGGCACCCTGTCATATGCTTACTCCAGATCCACAAAGACACAATGCAACTCCTTCTGGCCTTCTCTATACTTCTCTATCAACACCCTCAGAGCAAACATCACATCTGTGGTGCTCTTTCTTGGCATGTAACCATACTGCTGCTCAGTAATCATCACCTCACTTCTTAACCTAGTTTCCACTACTCTTTCCCATAACTTCATGCTGTGGCTCATCAATTTTATCCCCCTGTAGTTACTACAGCTCTGCACATCCCCCTTATTCTTAAAAATTGGTACCAGTACACTTCTTCTCCACTCCTCAGGTATCTTTTCACTTTCCAAAATTCCATTAAACAATCTGCTTAAAAACTCCGCTGTCACTCCACTGTCTCTCCTAAACACCTCCATGCTTGTTGGAGTAGGTCTGAAAATGGGGAACTGGCAAAAACAATTGTGAAAGTCCTAAAATAAATTGAAAGCCCCACAAGGAGAAGGATAACCACTTACCCATGGCTTGTGCACAAAAAGGGCAATAAAGTATCTGTATACAACAAAGATTTAATAACATAATGTGGTTTACTCTCAAATAAATTCTGTAAAGTCCCAAAATGCACTCAAAATGCCCCACAAGGGAGAGGATCACTGTTAATTCCTGGCTTGTGTAGAGCAAAATCACAAGGAAGCTTTATAAAGAAGGACTTATTCAGTGATTTTTGACTTGAATAATAGAACAACTGACAAAAATCATTTTGGAAAATCAGATAGGAAGTAAAACTTTCAATGACCTTTTAAACTCATCACATCATTGACAAAAGTTACGACCTCCGACGACATGCCCCTAATAACCATAGAAGCATCCTAACAATGGGTGCACAAATTACAATGACAATGAAACAACAAAAATGGTGGAGAAAATGGCTCCAGTAAATTATAAAATTGAAACCAACCTGCAAATCCAAACACTAAATGTTAAATGGTATTCTAGGGTATTAAAAAAAATCAAAAACCTCCGCTCCTTTCTGAGATGTTAATTGAAAGGTCTATTTTCCACCACACCCTAGAATCATTGAAGGAAAGATTTTTTGAAATGTTTTTATATAATGTTGAGATGCTGACAGACCAGTATTGCCTTTGGAATAAAAATAGATGGGAAGTCTGTAAAATGGGGAGGGGGCTTTAAGCAAAATTTATAATCTGAAAATAGTGGAAAAATTGTACTGCTGGAAAATTAAATTTGAAGCGCAATTGTGATACTTTTTTAATACCTCCATGCTCTGTCATTATGTTTTCTCACAAGTAGTTTGTCCAAGATTACAGAGGATAACAAAACTTTTTTGAAGTCCTCATTAATCCTTCTCTGACAGACTCTTAGAATTAAACCTATCCATCCATCCATCCATCCATCCATCCATTATCCAAGTATTCAAAAATTCTCAAAGGCATTGATAAAGTAGATCTAGAAGAACTCTTTCATCTAATCAGCGACTCACATACTCGAGAACATCAGTAGACATGAAGGAGAAGTGCAGTTAGGACTGAAGTCAGGAAGCACTTCTTTACACAATGAATTTTAGGAATAGGGGACCAACTACTGAGACATGTAGTTGAAGCAGAAGCCTTGACAACCTTTAAGAAGTATCTGGATGAGATACTGGGACAGCTTTAGCTATTAGCTAAACAAATGGACTTGATGGACTGAATGGTCACCTCTCGTTTGACAAATTTCATATGTTATTATGTCCTTAAGTGGCAACTTAATTGTTAATCAACCATTCATTTTCACATTTGCTGAATATTTAGAGTGTACAAAGCTGAGATGGCTTCGTATTGGGGTCAAGTAGGATTTCAAACATTCATGATGACAAAATAATAAAGTCATGAAATTTTTTATTTAAAAGAAAGTCACATATTTGACAGTATTTTCAGATGTCATCTTACATCTGGTAGATTACAGAAAGAAATCAGAATGAAAATCAAAAGGAGTTGAAAGATTCACCACTCCAGCTGCATTTCAGCAAAAGTAAAGTCAGATATCAAATATTTATGGCTTCAGAAATATTTGCCTTCTAGCTGCTGCTTCTAGATTTTACCAGCACAACTCATTCTGATTTGAATGTTGCCATGTTTAAGTGCCTGATTTAGGTCAGACTGCAATACATTTTCTTCTGTTTCTGTTCTACAAGATTAACAGCAATAGTCAACTGTCTGTATTAAATAAAAGAAAAGAAGGGAATCTGAATGCACCTTTCTTTTTTTTAGCAACTATTACAGTGGATAGAGATCAAAGCAATAGTATGTTGCCAGGTGCGTTTTGGAAAAAAATGTCACCAGAGATTTCAATTGAGTTGCTTTTTGGCAATTCACACACTTGTAGGTTCAGGATAGACGTTTGTAAATTGGATAATTGCCAGGGAAGTGATTAATCTAAAAATCTACAAATGGCATGTGATGATGAATTAAAGCAAAAAAGATCAGTCTCTCTAAAAGCACAGAGCTGCTTTTATACTGGAAGTTGAAACCAAAATTAATACAGTACTCTGAAAATAAATGATGGCTACATGAATGAGTGACCCTGTAGTTAGGATATAGCGGGTTGGATAAAGGATGGATGGATGAATGAGAGTACATGCAATTCCAGTGGTCATCGCTGTATTCCTCTTAATGCCAACAGAAAAGGCAGAAAACTTTCTATTCAAATATATGTATTATCACTTAGGCAAAAATTTGCTTAGGTAAAAATAAAAGTATATGACATGAAAGCTACTCAACCAAATGTAAAAAAGAATTCAATGAAAAACTGACTAAAGTAAAAGTACCATTTAGTTACTTTAGTATTGATATAAATTAATAAAAATACACAAATATCCATGTTCTTCTTTGAAAAGCATAAGAATAATATACTCTATATACTGTATATAGGAGTACAATAGATTGTTTTTATCAAAAAGCACATCAATGACATAAATACGCATACACACAACCAGAGTACTGAAATACTAGCAATTTTATTTCAAAATGCTATCTGTTATCATTGCCTGTCCTTCTGAACAAACAGTTTTACATTCACAGGGTCCTTCAGGCAGAACTTGTTGCCTTTTTTTTATCAAAGAAATAACATTAATTTGAAAGGCACTGGAACATTCCAATGTAATTTTACAATGACGTTCACATTACTATAATAAAACATTTACCATAATTTAACAGTTAAATTAGTGGCAGCTGAGCAGTCAATCATTCAGTTATGAAGAAAAGGTCAGAGACATAGATACCTTTACAGTTTATATTAGTAACATTAATGCAGGGTACAATTAAAGTTTTATCAGCATTATCATCAGATTAAACTATTTAAATTAAAGGACACTAATTCTGTAAGTGGCATACAGTATATGGGTTTAGTAGCCTTTAAATTTAAACTAAATGTAAAATCACAATAATCATCCTCTTTAATAAAACCCGTGTGCGTCTGCTGGTGAAGTGCGCATGCGCTCATCGCACCGTGCCCCGCCCATGCGCACGGCAATTTGGACGCAAACACAGTGGAAGCTGGGCTAACTGAATAGCCGAGCCGCTGCCGCGTATGATAAGCAAATAAAGCACAAACACTAGAAGCTGGGCACACAGTGAATGGCCTTGCCACAGTACAAACCCTTTGTATTTAAACTACTTTATTAAAAGTTATATGTTCCAGTGCAGAGTGCTTGACTGCTGAAATCACTAAACATGATAAACTTTGGTGACATTCACAGGAATAGAAGTAGATTCGGCTCTTATACTGTAGGTGGTTTATACTATACTACCGCTTCACCAGTTGAATTTATGGTACTGGACTATCTTATCTTTTTATTTTGGTACTACAACTACAACAGTTGCTGTCACAAAAAGGTAGATTATGTTTGATATTCATTGAAAGAATTGAGGACTTATTTATTGCAGCTGTGCAAAGCCTTAGAATGTGTGCACCATACCTGGTCCTGCAAGTTGTCAACCCCACAGAGTCAGAAGCTCTGACGTGACACCACCTTTTTAACAAACCTCTTTGAAGTTTGTTCCCTTCTTTCCACATTGTCATGATCTGACTCTCATTTTTTTATTTATTTGTTTGTAACTGTGGCTGTAAAATAATTTATATATTATTTAAATTTTTTTGAACCCAGAAATCTAGTGGCTTTTTTTTCTTTTTTTAAAGACTAATAAAAGCACATTTTTTCAATTTGGCCTTTCCTTAACTGCATTTCTGTTTTATTTCTGAAAGATTATATATACACTGCAGTATCATATACTTCATGGATGTCCTATCATTATTAATCCCTACTTTTTTGACTGACTGATTTTTCCAGTCTCTCTGTGGTGGTGTTTTATGCCATCACCACCACCACCACCGCTGCCTTATCAAAGTACTGTGCAGTTGCTTGTGATGATGGAATGAAAGTAGATACTCTGTCTACAAGACTCACTGCATCGACTTTTCTAAAATGCAGATTAAAATAATAAGACTGACCTTGGCACCATTATGTTAGGTAGAATGCCCAGTGAGGACTGGACAGTCTTTTGGCCTGTAACCCCTGCAGATTCATTTTTTTTTTCTTCAGCATCTCACCCCTGCAGTTTTTTTGTTTTTTCTGTCCTCCCTGGCCATAGGACCATAGGATTGGATATATCTTAATGGACTGAAAAAAATGGATCTTCTCAAATTACAATTCTACTACTTGTATATTTGTGTTATGTAGGTGCATGTTAATTCTTTATAAATTATTTTTATATATTATTTATTCAGTTATATACAGTGTGGTAACCAGTCCGGACACAGACAGGCAGACACCGATGGTTTATAACCACACACACGTTTATTATACATTACTACTATGTACGAGTATCACACAACCCAGTGCCCCTGCACCAAGCACCCTCAGTCCAGGGCTCTTCCAACAATGCCTCTCTCTCCGACTGCCTCCACTCCTATCCTTCGAGTTTTGTCCTCTTCCACCCGATGAATGGAGGGAGGCGGCCCCTTTAATGTCCACCTGGATGTGATCCAGGTGCCTCCAGATGAGCTTCCTGCAGCACTTCCCGGTGTGGGGGAAGTGCCACATGAGCACCCAGAAGCACTCCCGGTGTTCCTGGTAATCCTTCCACCAGCACCTCCGGGTGTGGCGGAAGTGCTGACATCCAGGGCTTTTCAGGCATCTGGGCACCCCCGGCAGTAACCACGGGCCCCTACCGGGTTGAGCTTCCAAATTGAGAAAATTATGTTGCCCCTGTAATTAACAATCTCTAGATATCATTTATTCCTGAGCTTCATGTATGCAATATTGTTTTCACGAATCAACAACACCTACCATCTAAATCACACAGTCGCAACATTTAAATCACGCAATCATAATGCAACGTTTTCAATTGTAGGTGGTCTTTCTTCATTGGTCAGTGGAGTTGCTAGTTTTTTGTCTTGCGGTATGTAAAATACTGTGTACATATTAGCTTCTTACATCGTGCTATGACCAGAATGAAGACATATTTGGCCATCACCACTAGTTTATAACATCAGAAAAGACCAAGTAACTCAAAAAACTAAAAAAAACCTCAATTTTCCAAAAAAAATGGCAGTTACTAGGCTTTTCCATTGCATATGAGAATTGTCCGCTCGCCAAAAGTACCACTGATCCAGTACTTACACGTATATTACACTTCACTAATGGCTGATGTTCTCTTACGGAAATCTTCTTTGTTTCATTCTCACAATATTTTTATGAACATTAGAACAATTGTGATGAGACCAGGTCATTCAGTCCAACAAACCTGTCTGTTCCATTCACCTTGATTGTCCAAAATAACATCAAGTATGGAACTGATACCACAAATCTAAAAGTAGTACAGTCCTAAAGTCCTACTCTCTACATGTCTATGATTCTCTTTATAAAGAAAAACTTTCTAACAGTTATGCAAAATCTGCCCTTAACAAATTTCTAAACACATTACCTGGGTTGTATTGAAGAATGTTTTTTTTAAGTAATTGCAGAAATCCAGTATACTTACTCCTCTCATAGCTTAAAACAGTTCAACCATGTCACCTCTTAATCTCTGTTTGCATAAACTGAAAAGGTTTATCTCCTTCAGTGTCCCCTCTTAGCTCATACTTCCTAAACCAGGAATTAGCCTTGTCACTCTTCTTGGGACTTTCTCTAACGCGTTTATGTCTTTCTTTGAAATAATGGAGACCAGAACCGTCCACAGTACTTAAGGTGAGTCTTCACAACTGCGTTATATAACTTGAGCATAACTTCTCTTAACTTGTACTCTACACATTGGGCTATATAATCTAACATCCTGTTAGCCCTGTTAATCACTTTATGTACACTGCCTGGATGTTGATATCAACGAGTCCACAATATATCCCAAGTCCTTCTCAAGAGTTGTGCTTTCAAGTTTCAATCCTCCCATTGTCAATTTAAATCTAACATTTCTACTTTTTATGTGTATTACTTTACGTTTTCTTACAGTAACTTTCATCTACCACAAATCCTTCTGTCCAAGTCTCTCTGTAACAATTTAGCTGATTCTACATTATCTGCCTTTCCACCTATTTTAGTATCATCTGCAAATTTAACCAGCTCATTGATTTTATTGTTGTCCAAATTGTTTATGCATATTAAAAGGAGCCAGCATTGATCCCTGAGGGACTCCACTCTTAACATGGCCTAATTCTGGAAAAGGTTTTCTCATCATAACCCTTTACTTCCTGTGTTTGATCCAATTTTGTACCAACCTACACACCATGCCTTAAATATTCACATACACTCTGTGGTTAGTAATGCCATTATTAGTCTTAATATGTCTTATACAGCTGTTTTGGCCTTTGTAACTTCCTTTTTAGGTCTGCCCATGGAGTCTTTATTTTAGCATGTATATGATACTGACAAGAAAGAACCAAGCCCACTTTCCAAATAGATTTGTTTAAAAATCTGCCATGAACATTTAGGAAGGCAGTAAATATATAGGACAATGAACCAGAGAGACCAATTGGAAACTCTCAGTGATATAAGTAGAAAAAACATTTAGTAAAACTGCGTAATGTTTAGAGTATAAATCTTTTTGGAAGACTGTACAATATATGCAAGTGAAGACCAGACAGATATTTTGAACAGTAACAAATCATTATGCTAGCCAACCTTTGCTGTGAAGCTGTGGCTTCTCAAGCATCAGAAACACTATGTAATGATCATCAAAACTGGATAAAAATGGCACATTGTGTTTCAGAGTGTGTGCCGTAAACACAGGCCATTAGCCAAAGCTCTGCTTTCCGTAGCACCATGATTGCCTTGTAAGCTCTCTATATTCAGACACATACGGCACCTCTGTGTTGCATAACCTGTACAAAATTTTGTCATTTGAATTTGACCATTTTTGTGCTCACTTGTGCCAGCCTTAGAGGATGACCATTCATCATAATAGACCTCATTTTTCAAAGCCTCACCCTCATCTGAAAATGAGACTTCTTAGTCTGAAATTTGAACCTTAAGTGCAACACCATCAGATACTCAGTTGTTGTCTCAGAACATTGGAGATAAATTTTAAACATTGTATATTATTTTATTAAAAAAAGATTTTCCTGCTGATCTGTAGGCCTGCTGTGCGTGTTTTGCTGTACCATAACAATGTTTATGTAATTTATTTCTATGCATATTTATTACATTATTTTTTCCTGAGATTTATAATGCTGTTTTAATTGCTTTGTAAAGCGTTTTGCTTTTGTCTTCTTAATGAATAGGTGCTAAATTAAACTGAGATTAATTGGGATTGATTGATTAAAAATGGGGAGTTTGAATAATGGAAATGCAGATGAGGCAAGACCCCAGCTAACTAATAATGTGCTGGGGATTTAAGTGTCGCTTTGGTCATCATGTTGAATAAAAAAAGGTTATTCGTTTTACGTACAGATATTTTCCTTGACAGAAAAGTTATTTTATATTCACATGGTAAGCAGGATTGTTACATTTTTGCATCTATAATAAATTCATAGATATTGTTTTTTCCATGTATTGAAAAACACTTAATATTCAGAGCATATTTTTAAATATAACTTGCAAGCAATTTTTGATCATGTGAAACAAAATTACTTCTTGCACTATGATATACATCTGAAAGTACAGAATAATTAATAATTTATTTTTTTATCCATCCATTTTCTGAACCCATTCATTCCAATTAAGGAATACAGGGATTGAAGATAACCCCAGCAGTATCTGGAGCAAAATATAAACTAAATTATAATGAAGTCAATGAAGAGATGCAAATAATCAGAACAGTGCTGACCTGAGTTCTTATACTGTATTTGCAATAATTCTTACAAACTCTAAGGTGGTTTGAGATAATGGGATTCATTCATTCATCTGGGGCCTCATGTATAACGCTTTGCGTAGAACTCACACTATAACACGGCGTAATAACAAAAGCGGGAATGTGCGTATGCACAGAAAAATCCAGATACATAAATCTGTGCATTCACCAACTTCCATGTTCTTCCACTACATAAATCCCGATCAGCGTGAAAAGTAATGCACGTGCACACACCTGCTGTCCCACCCCAACTCCTCCCAGAATTATGCCTCTTTGAATATGTAAATCAATATAAATAGCCCTTAAGCCCAGGGTTCTGTGAAAAGGCAATGGCAAAAACACGAGGGAAAATAGAATTTCAGCGAATACCTGGTGGAGGCAAGGAAAAACGTACTATTTGTTGGTTTAAACAGTGGAATAAACAACAAAAGGAAGTTGATCGAGTGACATAGTGTGTCGGAGAAACTCGAAAGCTCAAGTTCACAAAGTCGTACAGTGCTCGAAATAAAAAAGAAGTTGTCAGATATCAAAGTTGCCGTGAAAAGGCGTGTCGTAGCCCACTGTCTGAGTGTCATATGAAAGCTTATTAGGGTACAGAGAAAAAAAAAGGCACACAGTAGGAAAAAAGCACGAAAGGTCAACTTTAATCTCGAAATTTCCACTTTAATCATGTAGTTTATTTTGTCATTAAAGTAGAACATTATAAACTTCATCTTAAAATTGTTTAATTTACTAATTTCTCAAATACCATGTCACACACGTGTGCATAGGAGGCAGCTGAAGGGCTTAGAGAGGACTGATTATACATCTTCCCGGGGGGGCGGGGTACACTGACCGCTCTTTCTAAGTTCCCTACAGGTCTTTCCCGGGAAATCCCACCAGGAGCCACCACCTCGAATCGTGACACATCACTTCCGGTCCCGAGGACGACATCACTTCCGGTCCCGGGCCTGAGGACGACATCACTTCCGGCCCCGGCTCCGAGGACGACGTCACTTCCTCCCAACGTCCTATAAAGCCTCCTGCCTTTTCTCTGGGAGGCAGTTCTGTTTTGGACTCTGTCGTGTAAACATGACTATCATGAATCATTTGCTTTTGCAGCCAGGAAACCGCATTAAATGGGTGACTGCCCTAAACCTTGCCATGCCTCGTGTCTCTTCTTGTTACACCCATCATAACTAAAGTAGCACGTTAAATGCTTTGTATTGTATTTGATCTTCTATGTGTTCTATGTGTGTGAATCACTATGTGCTTCCGGGCTTTCTCTTCCTCCGACAGGACACAGAATCCATTACATTTGTGATATTACAGCTCTCTGAAAATACGTGATATCATTTTCATGATGATAGGAATTAAAGCACGTTATTAAACATAGGAACACGGTGGCGCAGTGATTGTTCATGTCAAGATGCTTGCTGCGCCATGCGCAACCTTCGATGAAATACTTTATTGTAGCAGTACTGTCTCTTTCAAACCTACTAACCTCAAATTCCTGTCCTTACTTTTCTTTCTCCAAATATCCAATCACCATACAATCAGCTCTGTTATAGATGTTAAGCCATCTGTAAGCTTAGAACAGGGGTGCCCACACTTTTTCAGCTAGCGAGCTACTTTTAAAATGACCAGGTTGAAATGATCTACCTACATTAAAAATTATATATATATATATATATGCATTAAGTATACTTTATACATAAAATATATGTTGTTGTACCTTGCATAACTGAATAAGATTTATGGGACAATAACAATTCAATACATTTATGGTCACTACAGTATTTGGATTTAATAATCTTCATGTGGGAAAAGGCTGACTCGCATAAATAAGTAGAGCCGAATAATGCAGTCAAGGAGCTTTTGAATTCAGCCGAGTGAAAAATGACGGCTGTCCGATTAACTGCGATTTTAGTTCCCTCTCCTTTCTCAGATTGCTTTCGGAAGGAAGTCAGTTTCAGTAGTTTTTATGAACAGTTCGAAAGTGCCTTTCCACATTTTCTTCTTTGGAATAGCAATGATAGATTGACAGATCAGACAAACGCAATTCGATTATGACATTGTGAGAAAAAAAATCCTCTTCCAATTCCACATCCAGCCCATACCCTCCCCAAAGAAATTTTTTTTAAATCCCTTCTTTAGTCGATATAAATTGGAAGGCTAACTAGATCACAGCTGGAGTTTTGCAGTAGCTTGTGCGTTTAATCGTGCATGCGGGATGACCTGTGTGTTAGAAGAAAAGAGATACCAGACTGGCCGCCCTGTATGTATCAAGTGGCAAATGCCATAGGGAGGATTTATGATGACTAACGTTTAAAAAAATTTTTTTTGGAATGCAATGCGATCTACCTGCACTACCTTTGCGATCTACAGGTTGATCGCAATCAACACACTGGGCACCCCTGGCTTAGAACACCGATTCTTCAAAACTTTTAAGGAATATTGAAATATCTTCGTAGTGCGTGTTTAATTATTTTATCCATCTATCCATCCAGTGTTGCGCCAACCCTAGCAAATAGGGTCCTCATATGTTTAATTATTAACAATATAGATTATTTAAATGAAGTTAAAGTTTTATCTGTATAATATAATAAACATATTTTGCTGCATTTCATCTTAAAAATGATATCGTCATCATATGTAAATACGTGCTTTATAAAATGGCTCAGATTGTGCAATATTATAACTGTATCGCATGTTTACAGTGAGGTGATTGTACTTATATGTATAAACAGTTCTACAAGGAGCACTTGATGGACTGATTGAGTGCATTTATAGTTCTTGGGATGAAACTGATTCTGAACCGTGAGGAAAGGCTCTGAAGCATTTGCCGTATGAGCGCAGTTCAATAGACAGCATATGCTTGATGCTGTATACTGATAATTCTTTTTCTGATCAGCTGCTGTACAGCTGTGATTCACACTCAGATACAGTGATATAAATACTCCGAGTGGTGCTGTGAGAGTAATATGGAAAAAGATAATCCGCTGTGGCAACCTCTAACGGGAGCAACTGAAAGAAGAAGAAGAAGGTGCAGTGAGAGTAAGAACACTAAAGCAGCTATTGTATTTAGAATAGTTTGACCATTCTGTGGACCATTGTATTGTTACAGGGTAATTACAATCAGATGCATTAAACTAATAAGCAATATGAGGTTCATTTCAGTGTATTTATAAAGCTGCATCAGAGATGTGGATCTGAAGAAGAAAGGGTAACCACACAGGAACAGTAGCATTGCATTGACACTGAGTGCCGCCAGTCTGCAAAACCGAGCGCAGAACTTGCGTACCACAGGGTATGAGCAACCGTGGAAATGTCTGTGGCTTTACGCCAAGTTTAGGTTTTATACATCACGATTTGAACGTGGAAAACATTCTTACGCAACATTTGTGTGCATACACACCATTTATACATGAGGCCCTTGAACTCACTTATTCTGGTACAGTCAAGCCTGGACAAGATATCAGTTTTAGTAGGGAACTCTCACTCATAAAGGAGGACTCAGCCTCAATGATGTCAGGGTGGCCATGCCCCCTGGGGCTCCACTGACAAAGTACACAGAATAGAACTGCATTTAAAGTGATAGTACATAATTATCACATGAATAATTACATCAACTAAAATCAACTAAAATAGCATATACACATGAAAAATAACACAAAATGAACAAAAACAACAATACAACATAGAATACACAGGGCTTGTCAGGCTTTTTCTCCCATAAGAGGCATCTAAGATATTTGAGACTTTAAAGGTATTTGTGAACTTATAAAACCAAAAACATCTTTTAGGCCCATATAGGCCAAAGCCAGTCAGTAGAGTTTAGGGTTGTGCTTCTTGGGGTGAGGTTTATTCTGGGTAGGCCTGGAGAAGGTCTACTCTGGGAATCTAAGTCTTTTTTGAGGCCTCATACTCTTTTCACCATGTCTAGGACTACAAATCATGATACCACCTAGCCTGATATGGGTTCAAACTTTTAGTTCACTTCTAATATAAAAAATCTATTGTAATTAATTTGCAAAGTTAATATTTTTTCTTAATGTTCAATAAAATTATTGTTTTGATATGTTGGTGACATCATCAGAATGCCATCTGATGTCCTACTTTTTTGGTAGCTGCCTTTTTCTACATGGTTTCTACATGGTTTATCCATATCTTTTATAGTTGCTGTTCTCATATCACGTGAAATAATTAGTCATCACTCCATACATAAGTAAAATGGCACATGGTGCCCAAACTATTTCTTATTTCTTATTTAAACCCATTTGTGTTCATTTAGAACTAACCAAATGTCATCCTGGTTACAATAAAGGTTTTTTGATTAGTAAAAATCAAAAAAGATTAACCATGTTCTCCAATCCATTTTATCATTTCTATAAATTAATGGTATAGCTGGCAATTAGGGTTTTTATTATCCACATTTATACTATTTTAAATGTAGAGAATTTCCACAAAAAAGGGCACAGGAGCACGGACACCTGCAGAGGGGGTAAGTGGGGGGAACTTGTCTCCCATCTGGAAAACCATGTTTTAATTTTGTCAGCTATGCTGTTTGTATTCTAATAGATTGGAACGGGAATTGCTATAGAAAAAATATTAAGTGTATTGTTTCCAACTTTCCTACCATTTTACACATGTTTCAGGCACTGCATGTTCATACTTTAGTTGCATTCTTAGCTTTTACTACTTAAATTATTAGTGTTATGACACACTACATGACTTCAAGAAGTGCTAAATCTCACAGTTTCTAAGGGTGTCAATCAGATTTTAAGACTAGGAATCACAGGGTATGATGGATTACACAAAAATATACATTTATCACAATGGAGTATCTGCTGCCGGAAGCTGTCATCAAAGCATTGAATCACATATGCTGTCCTGGCTTAGCTTCATACACTGCAGCAGTGTTTTAAGGGAGTTTTCTACCTTGCTTAACTTTGTCTAAATTTGGTTTGGCTAAAACAATTTGGTTCAGATTAGTGGAGCAGCATTCTAAATTAAAGAACAGTAGGTTGTTGTTTGAACAATGTATTTTAACTATAATGTTAAGAAAAGTACAAATGCTACTTTATAGGAATTGTATGTCAATTGCCTGATACAGCCAACATGCATGAATGCAACATCAACAGGCTTATGTTATGTTGTGAATGCTGTAACAGACTAGTGATTTTGTTAAATTAGTGAAGAGGTTAATAGATATGTGTGGAAAACCCCTTTCATGCCATGAACAAATGAGAAAAGTAATGCTGGGTAAGCCAATACAATGATCTTAAAGTGTGAAAAGGAGAATCTGCTGGCACTGCTGGAGAAGTTAAGCTGACAGTATTCTATTATGTACATATGGAATGAGTTTAAATAACAAGCCAAGCTGCAGCTTTGCCACTTTACATGTGATCTTGGACTTTATCAAGTTATTGGTATAAAATATGACTAACTGACATGCTTATTGTACAGTGAATATTATAAAATTATAGAATCAAGAAAGTATAAGTTATTTAGGTTCCATTTTTATTGCTGTTGTGTGTAAAATGTACTTTAGCAGCTCTGACATGAGAGGAAATATGCAGGTTAAAGTTTTCTGGGTGGTGGGGGAACAATGAATGCTGGAGCACAAGACAAGAAAATGTGCTAGACAGCATAGCAAATTGAACTAGAGAAAAGGAGAAGATTCGCGAACAACACAGGAGAGGGACAGAGAGGATGACCATGCTCATGAAGAAGGCTGTTCCCTTGAGGAAGTTCAAGACTTTACCAGAACTCTGCCAATGTCAACAGTGGAAGTTACAGTAGTTAGGGTCCAGATCACAAAAAAGCTAATCAACAGTTTATCCAAGGACCATTAACCATGATAAGTCTGTATGTTCTTCCTTGCTTTCCCACACTTCGGATTGTTACAATACTGTAAAAAATTAACTCTCTTTCACATTAGTATGTATCTATCAATGTTCCTTAACTTTGTGGTTTACAGAAAATGTTGATTCATGGAAAAATTTACTGTGGATACCCATGCACAAGAGGGGACTTCAGATTATTTAGCAGAATACTGGTGATAAAAAATTTTTGACTCCAATATCCAAGGTATCAGCCTCAACTTCAACAGAAAGTATTTGGTAGCTGTTATCTTAGTAGACGTGTGAAGTGTTTTAGAAAGCTGTTCCATTAAAATTAATCAGTTCTTCTTCAAAATGCTCTTATTTACTTATTTAAGATAGCATTTAATCAGAATTTTGACATTCTCAGTTAAACTAATCAGCCAGTTAAAAAGTGATACTAATCCTTTCTAAGCTGAAATCAAAATGCAAAGCAACAGTAACATTATCCGCTTGTGACCTGTAAGACACAAATTGTAAATGAGGTAAAATGAAAATAGCAAAAAATAATATAATATAATATAATATAATATAATATAATATAATATAATATAATATAATATAATATAATATAATATAATATAATATAATATACAGTAATAAATATGAATATGTGTTTGTTTGATATGGAAATCCAAATAAATCGAACTGATTTCTGCCAGGGTTTGCACAGATTCCCCATTTGTACAGTGGAACACCATGTTTCATTCTGAAATTTTGTTGGTGTTTCCACCCCTAGGCATTTCCAAATACACCTGCTAATATAATATTATACTGGATAGCACTGTGATCTAATGCTATCTCATGGATTCAGTATCTTGGGTTCAAACTCTGCACTTGGCCAATATGGAGTGTGCAAATCACTTCCATATCTGTGTGGGTATTCTTCCTGTTACCTGAAAGAAGTGCTAGTTAGCTTGATTGGATGTTCCAAATTGGTCTTTGTGTGAATTTTAGTAAATGCGTGAAATTAGATTTTGCTTTCATTTCACATTTTTATTTTTTATGAAATGTTATTTTGTGTTCTGTGCTTAACAATATGGTTCTTTTCTAAAAACATTAACATTAATTGATATACTGTTTAATGTCATCTTTTTTAACTGCATAATGCATTGTCGTATTTGCTGTATTTTGTTATATATTGTTTCCCAGTACTAGTTGTATACCCCTTATTATTATTTTTGTTGTTTAATTTATTATTGATTTGTACTTATCTGTTATATGTTATCATGAATGCGCACCTGAAGCTCACCTTCAGGGTTCACCTAAGGTATATTGTACCATCCTGGGATGAGAGGGAGCGCTGTCGCTAACAGTCTTATCTACCTTTTTCCTCACAGCCTCAAACACTGCCCCTTGATGGCAACGGCGCCGAAGTAGCCCCACCCCTTCTGGTACAACTGGTATAAAGGAGAGACGCTCCCAAAAAGTGGGATCTTTTGTAAAAAGCTGAATTCCCCACTAGATTAAATAAAGTGCTAGCTATTTGTCTATCTATCTATCTATCTATGTACTACTTTATACTCTATGGAGTTTGATCAGATAAGGCTGATAGGTTTTATCGCTTAAGACTAAGAGCACTGGGAAAATAGTAGACAAGTGCTATGGATGTAGTGCCATTGCTGTTACTTGCAGTCTTTCATTCATCCTTCATGTTCATGCCTCCTTATCCACTTCAACGGGAAAGTGGTGTCTATAGTGGCAGCACTGGACAAAAGGCATGGACCAGTCCATTGCAGACACACTCACATACACTCCCACGCTCTCTCACACAAGGCCATTCAACAACAGCCAATTAATCTCAACAACAGCCAATTAATCTATCACCCATATTTTTGTGATGAGTTGTGTAAATGAAGGTAACTGTTTTTTCAGGATTTGTAAGAAATGCCTGAAGTGATCAGCAGAAGGAACAAAGACTTGAGAGGCACTATGAAAGTGACTCAGTGAAATTGTCGTGCATTCTTTGCAGGCTTGACAGTCCTTCATTGCTCTTTGCTGCAATGTTAACACTAGATTTAACTTTTCTCGCACTGTAGAAGGCTTTCTGTGAGACAAGAAATTCACAAGGCATAGGATATTGTACTGTGGAACTGTAAGTAGCACTGTTAATAAGGGATTTGAGCGACACGGCTGACAGTTTTTGTACATCTACTTGCTAAAGAAGATAAAGAATTAAGAAAGAGTGACAGGTTCCATATACTGGAGAGGAAAGCAAATTGCATGTTACTATGCAATATAGAAGGCTACAGTTATAGAAATGTTCAGGGAAGAGAAAAAGCTTGATGCTGGCACAAAAACAATATTACTTTTCAGGAGGTGAAAAAAATAAATCTTCCTAGCAGAGGTGACTTTATGAAATTAATAAAACAAAAGCTTTTATTGAATCTGATAGGTTTATTCTTTGTAATAGAAATTATAAGAAACTGTGTCTTTAAATATAGCTGAACCTGTACTGACACATATAAAAATTTTCAAATTGTGCTTTAAAATGCCCATGGTCGACTTCCATGCTTGGGCCTTTCCTTGACTTTCTGCTTCTTTTCTTAGACTACTGACTTCTCAAATTCCAGTACACATGGCTAGCAGTTTTCATCAGACATGTTTAGAGTTTGACTCTCCTGTAGAGAGGTTAGCCTATTGCTGAGAAATGTCTCTACTTGGCTGAGGAATATAGTTGATCTGTTTTAAGGGAATGTTCTTTATATGCAAATTCAATATAATATAATCTAATATATAAAGCAGAGTCGATGTATGTTTGTATGTGTGTAAGTATGTTTGTTTGTCCACCATACAAATCTGCACCGGGTGTCCGATCACCACCAAACTGGGGATGGGGCTCTTTTGTGACAAGGAGAAGGTCATGGGGTATGTTTGGTTGGGAAAAATGTTTATGCTGAAGGGCAGGGCAACTTTTCACCGACACAACGTTTGGCACATTTCCCCATACTTATCATCGACAAGATGGCCACATGTTGCAACAGACGTTCACGGCGGCGCCATCTAGCGCCATGTTTGGTGCATGTGCATCGCTCTTTACCCAAGTTTCTTTCAATTTCCAAAAGATCGCAGAAGTGTCCAAGTATGAGAAGGCTGACTGGTTTGATCAGGTGAAGGGGAACTGCCGTATGGATGTAAAATGTGAACGACCCAGTGCGCGTGACCGGCTGACACACCCACATTTCCGCGGGTCACACTCCCACACGCACTGATAGTGCTGTATTTCATTTGCCAACGTTTGTTATATGGCAGCACATTTGAACAGAGACTCGCCTTAAAAAGACAGCAACCTTCCCCCGCCATTTTCCCCACACTTAGCACTGGTTGTATGTCACTTCTCTCTGTAGTTACCATTGCCAACGTCCGTTAGATAACAGCACAGTTCAACACAGATGCTCCTTAGAAACAGAGCACCCCTCCCTGCCATTTTTCCCAGTACAGTTTCAATGCTACTCTTTCTCACTGGCTTTCTGTATTTGTGGTGCTATTTGCTCACTTTCTGACTCACAGTATGATTTCAGTGTTGCTCTTTCTGACTGACTGGTTCTATGTTTTCGCTTTCTGATGTATTGTAAATAACGTAAATTCATCTCACTGTGGTGCTTATTCCATATGTAATACCATGTAACACATTATAATTGTCTTGCTTTTCGCTAATATACCCATGCCACCGAAAAAAAGACATAGAATTGGAAGGTCCACTTCAGATGCCACAAGAAATTTCTATTTCAAGGGCATCTGAAATACCACAGAAGACAGAACCCAAAGTGGAGTAACTTAAAATAGAATGTGAATCAGAAAAATGTTTGTTCTAATTCTATGTTCTGTTTCTTTCATTTGGGAAATTCACTGGCTATAGATTCCTGGGCAACGCCGGGTACTCCTGCTAGTATAATATAATATAATATAATATAATATAATATAATATAATATAAGCTCTTTCCCCTGTTGCTCTGAATTGGATTAAGGCTCACAGGAAAGCTGGAGCCTATCCCAACAAGCAAATAATGCAAGGCAAAAACAATCCCTGGACAGGGCTCCAGTCTATCACAGGCCAAATTCACAGACACACATACTAGGGCCAAGATAACTTTGCCAATCAACTTAACCTGCATGTCTTTAAACTATGGGAGAAACCTGGATCACCCAGAGGATATTTCATTATATTATATTACTCTCATGTAGTAGTTAGTATTGCTGCCTCATAGCTTCATTGCCATAAGCACAGCCTCCTGTGGTGTTTGCATGTTCTCATTTTTGTCTATATGTAGTATTGTCTGGGTGTTCTATTTTTTTTCCTACATTTGACAAAAGAGTATGTGTTAGGCCAGCTTTAAACTGAGCTGGTGTAAGAAAGTGTGGATTTGTGCATGACTGTTCACCTGCGATGTATTGGTGTCCCATCCAGCATTGTTTCCTGCCTTGCACCTAATGCTGCTAAGACGGTCTTTGGGGCTAGTTATATCAAACTGTATTAATCAGGTAAGAGGACAGACAAATATACTGTATTATAACAAAACATAATATTCTATTATATAAAAAAATCCTGGGACAAGATGAGACTTTTTCAGAGAGATACTTTCAAGTCCCGCGAGATGAGACTTTGTGCCAAGTGATTGAACCGTGCCCGGCGTCGGAAATAAAAGACAAAGCGTAGATAACAAAGTCGGAGACTTGTAGATCATCTAATTCATGTTGCCATCAGGGAAAAGTAGTATTTCTTCCCAATGAAGAGGCATATCCATGAAAATTAAAAGATTTATTGTTTGGTGAAAGTGCAATCCACATGCTCGAGTGGCAGATATGACAAGTGGCTCGTGCGTAGCACAGGTTGGGGGGTTGGCAAGCAAAGCCCCCTAGTTATATTATATTATATTATAAGGCTGATACCTTTACCTAAAGATATTTACATAATAAGAATAAATATAATACATTTAAATGCTTGAAAAAGTGCAAATTTAACCATCCTTAGAAAATAACAGTCTTTAGTTGAGTGTGTGATCTATAGCTATGCAGTTAGCCCCAGGATCAGTTACCAGACTGGAAACCTACGAACAAGAGCATGTTAAATTGAGGTCACATATGGTGGAAAATTTATATCAGAAATCTAAAACAGAGTAGAATAGTAGAAAGCTTAAGAAGTCCCAAGGTGTTGAGTGAAGAGGTAGATTTTCAAGCGATGCCTGAAGGTTAGTAGACAGGAAGCTAGGGAGGAGAAACTCATTTCACAATCAGTAAGTAAGATGTGAAAATGTGAAGTCTATCCAATGTAATGCAGAGGCTGAGTGAACAGACATGTCATGTGGAGAAATGTAAGCAGAGATAGGTATCTGGAAGTTGTAAGGAGGGGAGCCATTTAGGGAATTTTAAACTGGTCCAGTGCAAGGGAAGGTAGTGGAGAGAGTGAAACAGAGAAGAGTAGGTGCACTGAAAGAACAAAATATAAATGGTTAAAAGAAACATTCTGATTAAGCATGGCATGATGGATAGCAGTTACACTTGTGATAAGAAAAATAGAGAAAGATATAGGTTGGCCAATTTAGCAAAGTTAGAAACTATGAAGGAGGAAGTGATAAGATGTGTTAAGGAAGAAATGCACAGAGTAAAAGGCAGGAGGTCATCTAGAATCATGCTGTGGGTAATGCCAATAAGTGAAACTGGTGAGATATTGTATTTGTGGACTGAGAACTAAATGGTAGGTGCAAAATATCAGTTTTAGTGAAGCAGAGTTAAAAGTGATGGTTGTTCATCCTTTAAGAAAAGGACGAAAGGCAGTTGAAGATCTGGGACAAAATCTGGGTATTGAAAGAGGGATATTAACTGACCACCATGGTGTTTTAATGAATAGAAGTTGTAAAGTATCAAACCATCCAGGCATTGTATACACTTACTTATCCAGATGTCATGTGGAAGTTGAAGCCTGTCTATTAAACAATGGATGCAAGGCAGGAACAATCCCCAGACAGGGCAGCAGACCCTCACAGGGTGAACACACATACATGAAGTGCCAGTTTAACAAGATTTAACAACATCAATACTGCCTTTGCACTTTTGGAGGAACCTGGATTATCCAGAGGAAACTCCACACAATTCCACAAAAGCAGCATTTGGGATGGAACTCCAGTCTCCTTGTTGTGAAGCAGCAGAGCTACCACTGCAAGTGTACAAATATGAAGAGAATTCTCAATTCTGGTCCTTGATTAATGCCTGTAAAGATTTCCTAAGGACGAGAATGAAGAGTAATGCAGATGTCCGATAAGTAGGACTACGCTGCCCAGCTCAGCACAGAAAAGTTTCAGGTAAGGTTGGTATACTCACCATGGAGTAGAGATGTGTTGAATGTTGATTTGCCCATGCAAGTAAGAATTTTACTGTACGTTGTGCACATCGACAAAAGCATACCTAAACGGTCGAGCGTTTTAGTTAATGAGACGAACAATTAAAAATAAAGAATTATTAGTAATGGCAATGCATATATTACTGAGTAACTGAAATGTATATCATTGTCTGGGTTCACTTCAGTTGTGACATTGGCCAGTATTTAATGGACGACGAAATTAATAAATTGATGACTGATTGATTTGCAGCCACAAGCAAGATCCTCGTATTATCTGCACCTCTAGCAGGTGTTCCTAGCTGATGCTATACAAAATGCTATACAATACGACAAAGTCCAAAGTGTTTTCATTGGTTTTAGCCTGGGATAATTAGCGCAAAGGAGTAAAAGACAGGAAAGAGATGAATCAGACAGAACCACAAATGGTCGTGGTCGCTTCGCCCCGCTCCTTTTCTTGGGTTTGTCCTTCACGGTCCTCAGTTAAGAAAAGTGCGGAGTGTTTCGCGCCCTCTACTGGTCTGAAGATTTTACTAACGGGAGAGAAAAGGAGGGAGAGGGGGGGTGACGTGAGTCCAACAGCGGATCCCTGAGAGGCTTGGAACAGCAGCAGCAGCAGCAGCGACGGCGACGGCGGCGGCAACGCGGAGAGCGCTGTGGAGTAAGGAGGCTCTTCCTTCTGCGTATTGACAGGCTGAATTTGCACCAGCGTTACAGACCCTGCTGCTTACCGAGCGAGTGATCGAGAGAACGCAGACATGGCGGGGCATTACTGAGGGGGAACAGGCGCCCACCCCTTCCCTTAGTAGCCCGGCTACGTGCTCTTTTATCGTCCTCTGACCCATGCACTGCTGATTCGCTGCAGAATAAGGACTGTACTGAAAAGACGGGGGACCAAGAAAAAGGAACAAAAATTGCAGGAAAAGCGTGGCAAATAAAAGCTAAAAGAATGGCGGACCGTGATACCCTGGCGCTTCCTCTGGAGGTGAGAGCCAGGCTGGCCGAGCTGGAGCTGGAACTGTCCGAAGGTAATGATCGAGACTGCTCTTTATTGTGACCATTATTGTTCTTGTTAATAATAATAATAATCGCCTCTGCTGGGTTATATCCATTATCGCTCGTGTTTCCCATTTTTTTGTTTCATGTTCCCTCCAATCTATTGTAAGGAAGAATGTGACAAGTAAGCAGCGAGGCGATTGACGGCGGCATCCGAATCGGGTGCACCCTTTTTGCCACATTGTTGCATTTGGATTGGGCTGACAGCCCGTAGTTTTTCCGTTATTGCGAGTATTTTTTTCTGTCTTTGGCGTTGTTTGACCTTGGGGTTGAAGTGTATGGCTGCATAGTTTTTTTTCCTTCAATTTTTGATTTGTCTGGGCTTGAAATAAATCCGTTTTATTTTTCTTTGCTGTCGAACAATTTAAGGAATTATTGTGGCAAGCCGGGTATGGCTGCAGATGACATTGCGTTATCAAATTTTAATCGTCCATTGCGGTTTTATTATTCTTAGTATTTGCTCGTGCAATTCACGAATTTGCTGTTTTTGTTCTGTATCTGCTGGCTCGATTTGCATATTTTGAATACCAAGTTAACCGCGCATTATTTCCAATGGGCTGGGGGGTGGGGGTGAATTTGAAATTTTGATCAGTTTTAGCAGAGATGGGGTTTGGCTGTGTTTACCCCGTAAAGTATTTTTTAAATATAAACTAGCCACCCTTTTGATGGTGCTTCTGCATGATCAGTTTTATCTGTTATTATTTTGTGCCCATTTAAAGGCGTATGGTGTTTGTGGTGCGGGTTGAAACCTATTTATATTTCAGATGTTTAATATTTGTACTGTGCCGCCGCTATGATGGACTTGCATTGCGGGTGCGCGGTTGATGTTTGCGCCGTGAGGCCGCTGCGCATTTTGGAAGTTATTTCAATGACAGATAGGCTGTGTGTTGGAACAGGGGTGTCACCCCCATTTTCCTGTCAAGGGTTTATTTTGATAAGCATTTAAACAATACTGCCAAATTATAACAACATCCGTCAGTGATTTAACATGTATCGCAAGACTAGGGGGAGAAAATCGCCTGAAAAAGCGCTGTGATCGTTTTTGTCTTCTCCACTGGGCATTCTCCATTAGCAGGTTTTATCAATTAAAATGTGGGTGTCGGGGTGGAGATCATTATTCAAGTTTAAGTTGGAAAAGGCGGAAAGTGCTAATGCAGGGTGCAGTCTGCCGTAGACGATGGCCCTTGTCTTCCAACCCTCTAACGGTCACTTGAGGCTCTTGGCCAAAAAACAAAAGTGAGATTTCCGTGCCAATGTCGGAGGAGGAGGAGGGAAAGTGCAGAAAACGCGTGTGTGTTTTGAGAGCTCGTGCTTGATCTCCACTCCCTTGAGATTATGTAACACTCCTTGAACGTGTGCGTGTGTTTTATGGGTACACGGGTTTCTTGGTAGCCTCCAAAAACGATACCGCTGCAGACGAGATGGCGGGGTAAGCTTCTCTGCCATCTGCGATACATGGATAGCGAATGGGCAGCGTATGGTGTCAGACAGCCATTCTCTAAAGCAGCACAATCGCCATTCTCAGATCGCAGCTCAGGCCTTTCTTAGCCAATAACATCAGTCACTGTTCAAATTCGAGTCTTTAAAAAGCGCCGCGCGTGCAATTAAGTGTCCGGTCGATCAATGCTGGAGACTCTGTGTGTGTGTGTGTGGCAAAAGGTGAAGCCTGGGGGCCTTGCCAGCCGTCCATCCGCCCGTCCCTCATCTTTACACAAGCGTTTCACTGTCAGGCAGTCACCTTCAATACCCAGGAACGAGCACTATCAGCACTCATTAGGTGTCCAGTGTATCTCCATTAAATGCGTACGGAGCCTTTAATTGGTGGCTTTATTTAGGAGAACTCTTCAAAGTGGCCTTCAAGGAACATGAAGAACAGGATGCAAAAGAAATAAAGAAGATGCTTGGAAGGGAATAAATAAAAATGAATGGGGTGCATTAGTTATTCTGATTTTTTAATATTTATTTACATATTTTCAATTGTCAGAGTTAGTTATTCATTATTTGAGTGCATTTCTCATTGTGGGATGGCCAGACACAATCATCTGTCAAAAATGACACCAAGCTGAAGTTTTCACTGCTTACTTGAAATTGTAACAACCACATTCCATGTACAGTATAGTATGGTAGTTCTGGGTTAATTTTTAACATGATAGGAGAGTGTGTGTGTATGGGTTAACACTGTTATGAACTGAAATTACATTCAGGCCCAGGCCGTGGGTTGTGGCCAGTTCAGGTGGCTTGTGTGGTAGCTTCCTGCAATCGAGGAATAGAAAACTGGACATAAGAAAAAAAGATTCAAGAAAAACGTAAAATGTAATTCATGTTCACACATTTTTCTCAGTGACATCTGCCCATCTATTCATCATCACAACTGTTCTGCTCACTTCGGTGCCTTGGAGGATGACGCATATCCCAGCAGCATTGGCAGCAGAAATTCAACCTGAGACTGTGTGCAAGTGCATGAAAGGATAAACTCACTTCCATACGTATGGGGCCAGTGTAGAGTCACATGCTTTTGAGATGTGGATCAGAAAAACTGAATCACTCATGAAAGATCCCACTCAGACCTGAGGAACTTTGCCATATCCACATCGATGTTGCTAGGTCTGGCATTTGAGCCCAGGACGTCTTCTGTGTGGGATTTCTTCGTTACAAACCAAGGTTTAAGGCAGAGGTTGTACATGTATACACATTACAACAACAACATTTATTTATATAGCACATTTTCATACAAACAGTAGCTCAAAGTGCTTTACATAATAAAGAATAGAAAAATAAAAGACACAATAAGAAAACAAAATAAATCAACATTAATTAACATAGAATAAGAGTAAGGTCCAATGGCCAGGGGGGACAGAAAAAACAAAAAAAAATCTCCAGACGGCTGGAGAAAAAAATAAAATCTGTAGGGATTCCAGACCATGAGACCGCCCAGTCCCCTCTGGGCATTCTACCTAACATAAATGAAACAGTCCTCTTTGGATTTAGGGTTCTCATGGAAGGACTTGATGATGATGGTCATGTAGACTTCTGCCTTTTAATCCATCCATCATTGTTGGAGCATCATAAAGCTTTGAGTAGGTGGAGGTGGCGCAGGCCACCACCACAAATAAACCGGAAAAGAAACAGAAAAAGAGAGTAGGGGTCAGTACGGATTTTAGCCACCAGGAGCCACCATGAGTAATAATTATGAGGAAATTGAACATACTGAGTATCAGGATTAAGTTAAATTAAGTTAGCTTGAAGTTATAAAAAGGCCATGTTAAAGTAATGTGTTTTCAGCAGTGTTTTAAAGTACTCCACTGTATTAGCCTGGCAAATTCCTATTGGCAGGCTATTCCAGATTTTAGGTGCATAACAGCAGAAGGCCGCCTCACCACTTCTTTTAAGTTTAGCTTTTGGAATTATAAGGAGATACTCATTTGAGGATCTAAGGTTACGATTTGGAATATAAGGTGTCAAGACATTCCGATATATAAGATGGGGTGAGATTATTTAAGGCTTTATAAACCCTAAGCAGTATTTTAAAGTCAATCCTGAATGACACAGGTAACCAGTGTAGTGACATCAAAACTGGAGAGATGTGTTCAGATTTTCTTTTCCTAGTTAGGATTCTAGCAGCTGCATTCTGCACTCGTTGCAAACGATTGATGTCTTTTTTGGGTGGTCCTGAGAGGAGTGCATTACAGTAATCTAGTCGACTGAAAACAAACGCGTGAACTAATTTCTCAGCATCTTTCAGTGATATAAGAGGTCTAACTTTACTTATGTTTCTTAAGTGAAAAAATGCTGTCCTAGAGATCTGATTAATATGCGATTTAAAATTCAGAGTACAGTCAACAATTACCCCTAAACTTTTTACCTCTGTCTTTACTTTTAATCCTACACATATAATTGGGGAGTATACAGTATAGTAGTAAACCACAATTTGCTGGATACAGTGGGCATTATTATAAGAGTTTTTGTTCAGTTTGGCACAAGTTGAACATTTGCAGAGATAGAGCTTCACAGGCTGACATGGGGAGAGAATTCCACATAGTAGGAGCCGGAATTTCTAAACGGCATAGCCTTTAATGAAAGAACTCTTTGAATTCAAGACAAATCTGGCATCAGAAGATGTATGGAAAGTATAGATAGGTCAAGCAGTCATGAATCCTGGATACTCTGGAGTTTTGAAATTTTATAGTTTTGTAAATTTTTAATGCATATTTGAAGATTATTTTATGGTGTGCAGTAAGCATATTTAGTCAGATTAAATGTTGATTTGCCTTTTCTGTTTCCTCCAAGTGTGAACTATAAAAACATCATTATGAATTTGTTTTTATCCCTTCATTAAGTGTGCAGAAAGAGTGCATATTAGAGAATTCTGGTAATCAGGTTGGGGAGTAATGAAGGTATAGCAGAGTAATTCTGCATCATGGGAACTTGCGGTAAAAATGGAATCAAGTAGTTAGTGTGCTTTTAGCCATTTTTGACCTGTTTGTATTAGAAGTATAAACTGTCTCTGAACATGTTGATGTGTGTGCTGTCTTAAACCATGCTAGTCATTAGAGATTAGAAGGTTTGATTTCTAAGGATACTTGAAAATTCTGCTGTGGTCCTCCTGTTAGTTTATTCTCTCCACCTGCATCATTGGACTCCTCTTCACCCAAACACAAATTCTCCAAATGCCCAGGTGATCTCATCCTGCTTTACCATACCATATCTCCCTCGGTGAATTTCTATGTATTTAAACTGATCATTTATACTGTATCTCCATCCCTGACAAAAACACTTCTTCTTTTGTTAACTATAGCTTGCATAAAGTTACCTTTAGGCAGGCGGTGGGTTGGGGTGGTTAAGACCTTGGATTTCAGTCTCTAAGCAAGTCACTTAGTTCACATGTTCGTGCTGCCAATTAAAAAACAAAAGAAATGTAACCAACTGTACCTCTTAAATGTTGCAAGTCGCCTTGAATAAAGGCATCCGCTGAATAGTAAATAATAGTAACACATGCTGCCGGGTTCTCATTTGAAGATCAAGAAGAGATTCAGCTCCCAATGTACCTCTGCTGCTTGTGTCAGCCTTAATGCCTCCTTAGATCAGAATCTCTATCCTTATTCATTGAAAAAGTATAATCATAACAGGTAGGAATGAACTTAATCTTGAAAAAAATTAGAAGAAAGTAAGCAACCCAACAATTTTGCAGGTTAAGTCTTCATTAGGTATTTAATGCTGTAGTTAGATCATTTGCAGCTTGCCGTGTGCACAGTGGATATAACTATAAATGGGGGTATTCAGCTGACAATTTATACTGGAATAAGCACAGTTTCTTAGTTTCTGGAGCATGCAAAGTGCACATTTTGAAAATGACCTTAATTAAAATAAACACTCTTAAAACAGTATACCTGTAATCAGGCAGACTGTGCGTCCTTCAGTAAGTTATTATATCTGCCAGTGCTCAGTGTTGATAAGACATTCTTTAAAAAATCTGAACAATACTTAAATGCTGTTGACCATGAGCACTCCATGAAAAATAAATTGCATGAACCAGTTGTAAATATTTTTACGGATAATCCTTCAAGAATGCTCCTAAACTGCAAGGTCAATATTATCACATAAAGTGCTATTAATTATTTAGTATCTCCAAAAGCTTGTGAAAGAGAAGATCATCATCTTCCCATCTTTTGTTGTTATGGCAATTTAGAGGATTTTTATGTTTACTGGTGTTTCTGTTAATTATCATCTTATTCTTTATTCCTGCAAGATATCTTCTGGTATGCAAGACATATTATACTGAGTAACTAGATAATCTGTGTATTAAGAAAGAATTTATTCATTTTCACATAATTTTATAATTAAGAAGATGCACTTTAATTTTTAAGTTGTTTTTACTGTTAATTATCCTACAGTTTCAGTATTATTAAAATATTTCCCATGCCTTAAACTAAGAATTGCAGTTTGAAATTGATATTTAGATTATTTATTATTTAGAGTATCATGTAGCTTTTAGTGAGTGTGTTTTTCATATCATTAATAATTTAGCAGATTCCTTTTTAGTAGATCTGTTATCTCCCATACTATGTCTGTTTGTAATCCTAAACAATATTTGCAGTTCCTTCAAGACTACTTATAGGGGCAAAGAATAGAACAATTAAATAGAATTAGCTTAATAAGGTGCTACTGTAGATGCTGCCCTGTGTGAAACAACATAAATGTGTTGAATGCGTGATAGTTACTGATTGTGTATTGAATAATGGTAATTTATTAGTATTTTTAATAATTCAAATCGTGTTACATTTTATTCTTTAAGGACATTTTCCAGTGTACACTATAAACATCAGAATGTATCCTATTTCTTTTCCCAAGCCATCTTATGAGACAAACATGAAGCTGTATGAAATCATATTAAGTTACCATAATAGAAGTACTGTAATGATTTATTGGATATCAGTTGTTTTTTTGTGTAATAACCTACAGTATTAGTCACCCAAAAGACAATGTAAAAAATGTTTGTGAGTTCATTATATATCATCACTGTACATCATCCAAAGCAGCTAGCAAAGCATGAGAACGCTGATGCACAACAACTAAAGTGAAAGAAAGAAGGTGAATTCTTCTGGGATTCTCTTCTTATGAAAAGATCAGTGCTGTCAGATACTTGTGTTACTAATGGGTGACATAGAAGCATCGTAGTTAATAGCAACAAGAGATCTGCTCCTACTCTGCTGCCAGTGATCAATGAGTTGAAACGTTTTATGGGGGTCTGGTGCTCAAGATTTCTTCTCTCAGTCAGGGGATGTGCAGTTTAGGATAAGTAATGTCCATGTGAAATTAAGGAAAAGGGCATATGACTGTTTTTCCCAGTTATGCAACATGTCTTTTGTTTTGGCTCTGATTTCATTGAAATGTGCAGAACATTGGTGATTTAAGTTTTTGGAAGTATTAATTATTATTCTTATTAAATATGCATGTTAGTTGGATTGGTGATGATGCACCAGTATGTGTGTGTGTGTCTGTGTCTGTCTATGTGTTCACGTTGTGAAGGAATTCTGTTCTGTACAGGGATTGTGCCTGCCTCATGCTGTATGCTTGCTGAAGCAGGTTACAGCTTCCCTACTGCCCTTCTCAGTATACTGCTGGTTTAGAAGATGGATGGAAGAATATTATTATTATTAAGTATGCACCTTCCTTAAGATATCATCTCTGTCAAACAGCAGTTATTAGCTCATGCTAGGTTACTAAGAGTATGATCTGTTTTGAAATATAACAGTTGCTGTTTTAACCTTAAGAGTCCTGAAAAAAGAAGTAATCAAAGTTTTTTAATTTATTCAATGCATTCCATTATTCAACACAGCCTGAATTGAAAATCACTTTTCTTACTATAGTTTTTATGGACAGATATTATGCATGTTTGAAGGGCTTTACTAGCTACTGCAATTCACACCACTTACTGTCACTGACTCATGACAGTAAACAACTTCAGGAGCACCCAGAAATCCCTAGGGCCTTAAATCCTCATTCGTTCAAATCGACTTGACTCTAGGAAGGAAGGAAGGAAGGAAGGAAGGAAAGGTTTAAAAATCTCGAGGGTTACAAAGCTATATGGCCTGAAAGATCATAAAATGTTTTATTTATTGAACTAAAAGTGACAATATAAAAACATTTTACTGTGTAGATAATATTTATTGTTAAAACAATTATTTTAATCCATTTTATTCAGTTCTTTTTTTTATTAAAAACCGGCATAAAGAGGCATTTTGGAAAATGATTGAGTATGTCAGTGTTTTGCATTTATTAATGTGGTATATGAAAAGTACAAGAATAGCAAGGTTTGAAATACAATATTCTGTATACTTTTGCCTTTTTTGGGATGCTAGAACCAGAGATGTTTGCAGACATACTTTGGAGGATGTCTATGGAAATGCAAAGTTTCTTATGTTTGTGTTTTGTTTTTTTTTTTGTTTTTTGAGCAAGTGTTTTTCTAATATAAAAGTGTTGTTGTGTCACTTTTCTGTAGACTCCAAGGATCAGTAATAAAAGCTGACAGCCTCCATCCAGGTGTTTTCCCATTACAGGCAAGAACACTAGAGAATACCTTAATTGTATATTGATTTCATCAAGTGTAAGCAATGGACATATGTGTACTTAACCCTGTGGAAGAAAGAAAAGAATGCCTGTGCTGTTAGTAGTTTTATTTTGCTGCTTTTTTATACAGTTTGCTTGAACTCCATTAACTGTTAGTTATCAGTGGTTTCACTTGGCCTACAGTTCACTGGACTTGACAGTGACTTCATACTGTACAAAACCAAACCAAACCAAACAGCTAAACCGAGTGTTATAATTGGAACATATTTTTACTTGCTATTTTATATGACAGCACAGGTTAAAACCAATTGGTGGCCTTAATGCCTTACTGAGAGTTTTTTCTCTGGTGCTGATCTCACAAACTGAGTCTGGTTCTGTTTGGTTCCATCTGGTCTTTGCTGCTGATGGAAAACTTCACAGGTGTTTGAATTTAAAACATTGAATGTTTCATGAAGAAAGTTCTAAAATGGTAGGAATCCTGTAGGGTGTTACCCCTGCCTGAGGGTTGGTATTGGCATTAGATTACACAAACTTCTTTAGGAAAAGGATTTTTTTAATACTTAATGAAGAAAGAACATAAATATCCTGCTGTTCTTTTCGGTTATGTTTACGTGTTTCAAACTTTCTTACCTTACACTTACCAGCAGCTTTCCTACTACGCTTCTGCTGGCTTTCCTTGCATGTCTCAACCTCTATTGCCCTATGTCTGTCTTCGATGTTCCTCCTATGTCTTTCCTCTGTATCATCGTGCGTCTCAACCTCTCCTGCCTGGTCCTTCCTCTCTTGATTGCGTTCATATAAAGCCTGCTTCTCAGATTCTATTATTTCAAGGCTTTTTGCTCACCTCTTGTCCACTTTTTGACAACCAAAAAATAGTAGAATGGCCACCCATTACTCCAAATGGAAATACTTTCCATCTTTGAAGAAGACCATGTTTGTGCCTCGTTAGTATTTAACAACTTTTTCGTTGTTTTGAAGTGCTCTATTTTAACTTCTTTTTTGTGAAAAATGAAATTGTCACTAACATAACTTCACACCCCTAAAGGCTTTTTGCTCACCTCTTGTCCACTTTTTGACAACCAAAAAATAGTAGAATGGCCACCCATTACTCCAAATGGAAATACTTTCCATCTTTGAAGAAGACCATGTTTGTGCCTCGTTAGTATTTAACAACTTTTTCGTTGTTTTGAAGTGCTCTATTTTAACTTCTTTTTTGTGAAAAATGAAATTGTCACTAACATAACTTCACACCCCTAAAGTATAATGTCATTGTCTCTACCAATGAGCAATGAAAGCCAAACTGATCAATCGGACAAAAGCAAAATTGACCAATCAGATTGCTCAGAATGACCGGACAAACATCCAGATGCACTCACACACAGAAAGTAGTGTTTTATTATATAGTAGATAACAGATGTCATAATTGAGTGTACAGATTATTACTATAATATGAGAGACAGGGAAGGTTAGACTGTGAAATTTCAGAAAAGACAAACAGTGTTGACTATGATTGAGGTGTGACATTTGACATTTGTCATCGACTTCAGGAAAGCTCGCTCCACCCACACACCACTTAGCATTCACGGTTCCACGGTTGAGACTGTAAAAAACACCAAGTTCCTGGGAGTTCACATCTCAGATGATCTCACCTGGACCACCAACACCACCTCCATCACCAAAAAGGCCCAGCAGCGTCTACACTTTCTGAGACGACTGAAGCGAGCCAACCTGCCCCCTCCCACCCTCACCATGTTCTACAGGGGCACTATAGAGAGCGTCCTAACCAGCTGCATCTCCACCTGGTTCGGAAACAGTACTGTTGCTGATATCAGGCGGATTGAAAGGATCATCAAAGCAGCTGGAAACATCATTGGAACGTCTCTTCCGCCACTGCAGGACATCTTCTACAGACGCTGCATCAAAAGGGCCTCCTGCATCGTGCTCGACCCCTCTCATCCTTCACACGGACTTTTCACGCTCCTTCCTTCTGGCAGACGCTTCCGCAGCATCAGGTCTCGGTCTTCCAGGATGCGTGATAGCTTCTTCCCACAAGCCATAAGACTCATGAACTCACTCCCAGCCATCACACTTCCTCTTCCTACCTCTTCGTCTTTTTCTAGTTCTAACTTTATTTAAAAACTCTTAAACTTTATTTAAATGCATATTGCACATTCTCTAGTTTAAAATGTGTCACTTATTTATTGTCTATTTCATATGCCTATTTATTCTATATCCTCTGTTATGCTGTTCTATGTTTGTCTATACTGGAAACCTGGAGCCACGTCGTCTCATCTCTCTATGTACCTGTACAGTGTATAGCAGAGATGACAATAAAGTTGACTTTGACTTTTGAAGTATAGATTACTATTCAAGATTTTCCCAAAGATTGTCACAGATAATGACAGGGCTCAAGGTTTACTGTAAGAAGTACAATTCTTAATTTAGGACAGAGATCATACTTAAAGCAATTCAGTTAATGTATGTATTCCTCAGTTAGTTTACTGGAGCTAAAATTCCAAAGTATTGTGAACATACATTATTTGTGAACTATTCCCCTTCCTTTTTTCCTCTGTGCCGCCCATTATTTATGCCATAGTGCAGCTGAATTCAACTTTTTCCAGCCACCTGGTTGAATTTAGGTTGTCTTTACTTCTGTAAAAAAATAGAAACCCAACTGCCTTCAGAAGTTAAATAGTGCAATCTAACCTCAGATCTGTGAATTGTAATAAATACTGTAATATATAATGTGACAACAGTTAGTTAGAGTCATGAAAATTTGAATCCAGTGTAGGACAGAAATTTTTTGCTTTACTGTCGTATTTGATAACATTTATGGGATTCCAGTACTGTAATACCCAAGGTGTAGATATAATGACAGCATTATTTCTAAAGATGGAAGCCCACTCCTGCCTTGTTAGCATTGCCTTTGAAATAAGAAGAAAGGCTTTAAACAGGGCAAGTGAAGTGTGTTTGTGAAGATGGAAATTACCATCAGCCATACCAGTTTTAGCAAACACATGCTATCAAGTGAAATTCATCTTTACTTCTGTTGTTGTGATATCCAGATTAGTTTTGTGGCAGCATAACTTACTGTATTAGCAAAATGAGTCCTTCCCACAATCCATTAGTTCAGCTAATTAACATTGGAATTTTAGAAAAAATTTTTCCATTATGGCATGACTTCAGTGAAGATCAAATGGACAGTTCACACACACACAGTAATCTTTAAATGCTTAAGCAGCCTCATGTACTAACTTTTTAAATCAGGCTAAGGCAGCCAAACGGGCTTCAGAGACTTTCTTGTAAGTTGCTAGATTCATATTTCTGAAAGCCTTGGATATTTATTACAGACCATTGATTTGCCTGTTTTTTTAGTATTCTTACCATCTTCTGAATCATTTGCCAGCCACAGTATGCACAGTATACTGTACATTAATTGTTTGTGCTTTTCATATCCCAGATTCTGATTAGGTTTTTTTTTAGACTGAATGAGCATGCAGGATCCCAACGTAAATGGCTGGGTGAATATTCTGACAGCTGCTGCTGTTTTGCAGTTTTTGAAGGATGACTGTTGGGCACTGTCATATTCTTTAGGGATGGTGTGCCAACTGCATGATCTGTTACTGGGAAATTTGCTAATATTAATGAGGTCACATTGCTTTTTGTTCTTTCTTTTAGGGCAATTCTATGGCAAATGTGTGCATAACCTCTTGCCAGTTACAAATGCTCAGCTGTCTTGAATCTTTTTTTTTGGCATTGCCATATCTACAACCACCTCCCCATGACTCCCCAGCTGCAGTTGCTGAAGCCATTCAAGTAAAGGCACTGTACCCACAGGACAGTAATGAATGAGACAAGGGATACCCTGCTGTGTCAATCAGTTTCACCTCAACAAAGAAAAATAAAAAGACTTCTCTGGAGGCCTTTACAAAGCAGTGCAGCATTGACTTTTGAGAAAATCTGCATAAAAAGCAATACTGAATGAGCAAATGTCTCTTTTAAAAAAGAAAAAAGAATTCTTTGAATATTTATAGATGATGGTTTGGTTAAAAACCTAATGTTTAAAATATAATGTGTTGTCACTAATATAAATGTGTTCCTCTGATAGACACAAATGCTTTACAAGTACTGTAATTTCTTTAAGTCAGCTGTACCATAACGTGACTAAGCCCCTAATCTGTTTTTTTTTTTTTAATGAATACCATCAGTGACATTTCTAAGAATGGTTTGCAACCACAGATAAAATACATAAAAGCAAGCAGCCTGTTTTCTGGTTCGAAAACTCTCCTGCACAGTGCTCTATGGCAGTGGGAGCAACGGCTGAAAGATGGAGGATCCTATATTTTCTGTTTGGGGTATAGCCGTGAATGTGCAGATATGACTTGTTGCTGTTTTTATGACATGGGTAGTATGACTTTTGTGCGTATAAATGGGACTGCTTTGCATATTGATCAGATAATGTGCTAATTTGAAGCATGAAGAAATGCTTCACATTTTGTACTGCAAAAGAATCAACCAAATACTTCTATGTCAGGATGTTGATGTAGTCGCTAGGTATCTCTTGACCTAACTTTTTTTAATATTATTTTTAATATTAACTTTCACTGCAGAGTTGAGCCAAAGTTGGCCATCTTGTGGTAGTCTTTTTTTTTTTTTTTGTCCCTGAGAACCTTTGAGTGGTGACTGGGAGGCTGACCTGTAGTGACTTTTCATTCAAGCTGTGTAATTAATATATAGGCATATAACAACAACAACATTTATTTATATAGCACATTTTAATACAAAAATGTAGCTCAAAGTGCTTTACATAATGAAGAATAGAAAAATACAAGACACAGTAAGAAAATAAAATAAGTCAACATTAATTAACATAGAATAAGAGTAAGGTCTGATGGCCAGGGTGGACAGAAAAAACAAAAAAAAAATACTCCAGATGGCTGGAGAAAAAAATAATAATATTTTTATTATATGTACTGTATATATAATAACAATTAGTTTTTGGGCATAAATTACATTAGGAAAAGGTGATGCCAGGGCTGACACAAAAATAGAAGGTTTAATGAGCAGGATGAATATGAGGAATGCATGGACTGACAATATTTAATATGCTTTTTTGAAATAATTTGGGAATAACTGGATTGATATTATTGTATGTGCACATGCATTTGAATCTTAAAAGGGAGAAGCAAAGCTGATTTTCTTAATTTTTTCATATATTTATCAACCATACTGATATTTTATATTTTATCATTAATAACATCTACCACTACAAGCTACCTGATGAAAGGACACAAGTTTACAGTGTAGCATGAAAGTGACCTTTAGAAATTGGAATAAGATTAAAACTAACGTGTAGCTATGGTGAAGAATGTGTATTGACAGACAATCTTGAGTAGCTAGTAAAAAGACTAGTCATCAATAATGGAGAACAGTGCACTTTACATAAGGAGAAATTGATGTGAAACAAGAGCCAATGTACATTGATATAAAAAAAAAAAACACTGAGGAACTATTCTAGAAAGTAAGAAAAAGAAGGGAGTCTCAAGTATTTAAATGTAAATGTCTTCATTTACCAGGAGCAGCAGAGTGGCTTTGGGACATCGGGAAGACAGGGGTGAGAAGGTATAATCGTCTTGTAGGCTGATGTAAGTTGAAGTAGTATAACATTTATTCTGAGATGCTGTTGCTTACAACTTTGCGTGGTATCAGTAGATTTATGAATTATATCATTAACATCTGCAAGGAGTGGGTGCAATCCTTCTGAAACAGTATCTAAATAAATATTCATTCACAAACCGCAGAAGCTCCGGTTTGAATCTCTCACTTCATAGCTGTTGGAAATTTAAGGAATAAAAATAAGCACTGGAAGTCTATACTTTTGTAAATTTGATTCAAACTATATGATTAATGTATGTATAAAACAAAACAATATTCTTAATGTTTCTAGTTTTTAAAGTTTTTTTTCAAGGGAAAGAGGTGATGTCAGAGTCGGTGTAATATGTAGCACTTTGAGTAAAGCAAGAAAGGAAAGAACAGAGCAGGAGAACACTTGTTGAGGAAACTGCAGAACCCATGTGCATTTGCTAGACATACCCGGAAGAGAACAATTGCTGCAATTCGTTGTTTAGCTATGACTATGTACCATTTATTTATCTGAGCTTCTGAAATGTGCTAGATTTGTGAGTCCTTCTTGTATTGTAAAAGAGAAATAATGTTATCAACAATGTAAAATGCAAGCCTTAATTGGTAGTTTTAATCCGCCTTTATTGACACTATTAGAAGATTTTAGTTTTCCTAAAAGGGGATACACTTTTTACCTATGGTAGTTATCAGATACTTTTGGTCATCTAATAGGGCTTTGGCATTTAAAAAATCTTTATAAGAGACCTTATTATAACTTATGCCTAAAGTGATTTCAAGAAAGCCCAAAACTGTAGCTGTGTTGTGCTTATAAAAGGTGAGTGACTGAATGAACAGGAGTTAAGCACAGAAAATACCTTATATTGCTAAGCGTCACAATGGCATGTTGGAGCTCTTGGAGTTTATGATGCAGAATGAGCAATGCTATACTCATACAATACACATGGCTGTCCAATGTGTATTTCTGAACTCCTCTCCTGGACAATTGTTCTTCACCTCCGGTCCAAGGGGTAATTGTGCCACCAAGGTTTTTATCCCCGATAATCCCATAGGTGTATAATATTGACAATAATTGTATGATGCCAGGATTGTCTGCACCTGGCATACTCCTCTTGAACCCGGGAGATCTATAGACATAAACTGAGGATGGACTGGTCAATGAGGATATACACACACAGCAAGCTAAGGTATAAACCATGCTCATTGGTTTTATTTCAAACAATGGTCCACAATAACAGTGCAGTGCAGTCTTCTTTAAATTAATTAGTCAATACCTAATCCATAATGAAAACAGTGTTCCTGTGGTATTATACAAATTCCATAAATAAATAATCCAATAAATAGGTTAAAATCAAATGTAAAAACCACAGGTAGGACCATCTCAAACTGACATCTCCTCTACTTATCCTTAAGGTCTGGCTCAAGTTCCCACCACCATCCCTAGGCATTAAGCAGGCATCATCACAAGTCCTGCACCCTTCACCCACTGCTGTCTCTTGACATTCAGTGAAAGTTGCTCGGAGCGGATGGTTGCTTTTGTTCCTTGGGTGTTCAGCAGGAATGACCCTGCACAATGAGCGCTGAGTGTTTGCATAAACACCGATGCTCTGGATCTACCACAATGGTGCCTCTCTTCTTTCCTTTCTTTCCTTCTCATTTTAACCTCTGGCTCCTTCTTTTTTGTCTTTCTTTCTCATTCTAACATTATTGATCTCTCTTTCTGTCCTGCTCAGGATCCTCTTATACTATTGTGGGCGTAAGTGCTTTAATTACAAGCCTCAGAGCGCTAATGAGGACCCGGCTAAGTCGAGCGTGTCTGACTGTACATGCACGTCCAGCCAATTTCTTCATCAACGCCTGGGATTGCTTGGCTATGCTACTGCACACACCTATACCTCCCTGGAGCCTGAGCACACTGTTATTTAAATCTGGCACACTGTGTCACACCCATAAACGTGATTTTTACACAGAGTGTTGCTAGAGATATGTCCAGGTCAGTAACCGAAGATATAAACTACTATGTTGCAGGTGCAAGCTTGCAGAATTAGTGGGTCTTGCTGTAGTTGTGCAGTTTCTGAAATTTGCAGATGCTTGCTTTAAGAAAAGTGGGGTAGGAGAGAAAAAGATTGCTTTTAGCATATTGATGAGTTCATGAGTAAAAGGTTAGAGATGTCAATTAGTCACGCAAATGACCTCAGAAAACAAATGAATGATATTGATTTGCCAGTTCAGATTTTATTACACAGGGTGCTGGAATTTAATTAGAAAGAAATGTAAATCGTTTAGGGATTCCAGAAAGGCTCCCATGTAGGAAGAAAAGTTCTGTCAAATGTGAAATTTGAGTGATGCACTGTTTTTTCTCTACTGTGTTTTAATTCAGATTGATTTCAGATCTTATGGTTGCTGAAATTTACTTGCGACAAAATGATAATTTCACCACACAGTAACAGGAGCTGACTTTAGCTTCTCAGCCGAAGAGAGCACAAACTGTATTGCACAAGGGTAGCATCTTCAAAATATTGGCAAGCATTTTATATATATTTTATGTATATTGAAATTGGAAAAGTGCATCCATAGGAATATTATGTGAAATGTGAGATGATATGTGGGTAAAGAGAGAATAATATTTGACGGCTAAAATACAGCTTTGGTTGTATTTTTGAATGGATGATTATGAGTTGTATAGTCTTGTGTGAATAGTATTACCTAAACAGCTTAATAGTTACTACTTTCCACCTCTCTTACTTTAAGTTTAAAGCAGTTTTTTTAGTTTCAATTCATTGAATAGGTTTAACCACCATAATCTGGTGGTTGTGAGTTTTTGTGATTCATTAATTTTCGGTACCCGTTTTGAATAATGCATCATAATTTACTCAATAGCTCATGGAAAATACTTGGTCTAAAACAATATTTAAGTGCACATCGTGTTGCTGTTTATCACACGTCCATTGAAAGTAAGACAAATTATTCTGGATCTTGCTGTCATAAAAGGGTGCTTCAGATAAATTAGGGTGGCCATAATATTTAAGGCATGCAAGAAGCAATACTTCCTTTTTTCACTCCCAGTAATTAGTACAAAAAAAAAGATTAATTGCTTTTGCTGTTTTCTGTGAGCTTTATGCTCTTTTCTTTTTTTTTTAAGAGGCCTGGCATTTAAATAAATGTTTGATCTTTTATGCTACTGTTGGTGTGTTAGTATGTGGTGTGTGTGTCTCCAAGGGGACAGTATTCAAAAGTTTATACAAAGGCATACTTTTCTTCCTTAGATAAATATATTTTAAAGAGTACTGACTGGCACTCCGTAATGGTTTCTTGCTTGCTTAAAGCTAATTGATACTAGACTAGGCAGTTAATATTCTGAACCATTTTGAGTCATGATTACTCTATAACTAAATAAACAGTTCTAATGAAAAATGATACAGTTTAATCAGTTTCTTGACTCCACCGTTTCCACTGCAGGTTTACTGAATTTGTTCAAGGCAGCAACCAGTCATGGATGGGACACTAGTCCAGGGGTTCTCAAACTCGGTCCTCGGGGCACACTGTGGCTGCAGGTTTTTGTTCCAACCAGATTCCTAATCAGTGACAACACCTGATAGCATTGATCTCATTTAATTAGCTGGTTTTATTTATCTTTTATTCTACATTCAGAAAAACACAGCAGCATGATTTTTACATTTATAAGACACATTTCTTATAAATATTTCTGTTTTTGCTATGGATTTAAATGCTTAACTCGCTTGTTATTATATTTCACCCTTTCTCTGTGCAGTTTGCTCCCTTCATTGAATCTTAATAATCACAATTAAAAACAAGCAGAGCAGAAACCCAAGCAAACAACACTCAATCACAAGGTAGTAAATAATGGATTAATTAAACAATTAGAACATCTAGAAAAGTAGAATGACAATCAAGATGACAAAATGTTAAAAAGAAAAAAATACGTATAACTGCTTAGTACATTTTACTACTTTTTTTTTTTTTTTTTACCAAAGTTAGTTTTCTAATTTGTATAATTTTCCCAAAACAGGGAATCTGGGAAACAACAATTCACTTAATTAGCACAGGAGTCCAATTAAAAACAGAGGCTGGTTGGAACAAAAACCTGCAGCCACAGTGGGCCCCCAGGACCGAGTTTGAGAACCCCTGCACTAGTCCATTTGATGACATATTCATACACGTATTTTAACATTACCTCTTCATGAAAAATTCCTTTATTTATGTTGACATCTGTAAATAACTCAAAGTATTCATATAAAAATAGATATCTTATAAGTCAGATGGGGGGACTGATACATCAGCACAGTTTATAGTAAACAATGTTCTTCTTATACACTGTATCTGTTTCCACTAAGTTAAATTCAAGAGCTCCACATCCCTCTTCTAATGCATGGTAAATTAAGGGAAAATCAAGCCTGGCAGTATAGATATTGTCCAAATGAAGATAATTAAGAAACAGTCAAATCAGTTATTGTTTTAATAAGTCAATTCATAATTTCTAAGAACATGGCTAAAATAAAAGCATACTGTTGTGACCAGAATTCAAAATGCTTCTTTGAGGTTTGCCAGTATTGAATTTTTTTTTTGGTCATTTCTTAATTTAACCATGTTATAGGACACACAATCATGCATCAGGGCTGTGTACAATTAGTTAGAAAGGAAAAGAATTAAAGTGCTGCGGTGGGCTGGCACCCTGCCAGGGGTTTGTTTCCTGCCTTGTGCCATGTGTTGACTAGGATTGGCTCCAGCAGACCCCCGTGACCCTGTAGTTAGGATATAGTGGGTTGGATAATGGAAGAATTAAAGTGATTAAGTACTGTTTAAGTTATCAACTGATTGTAAACAATTACAATAGTTGTTTAAATAGTTTTTTAAGATGTATGTAATTTTGAATTCATCTATTTGTTTTTATTGTTTAGACTCCATGTACAGCTACTGAATGAGTTTGTACTTTTTTTAGACATTTCTTGCTCAGAGATGTGCCTAAATTCTCTTAAGTGAAGTAAATTAATTGAATTACTCAAATTACACTTTTGACTAATACCAAACAAGTGGTACTGATTAGAAGATACGCCATTGTGGTCACTTTCTATGTAGTCAGGTGCAATACCTGTGAGCACACCAGGATTATGTGGACATCATTCTTCCACTATTTTTTTTAAATTTCTTGTTTCACAGTTATGGGTGGCATTCATTTTCTTTTGAACATTTTTATATTAAGTACAAGTCACACACCTGCCTGAGAGCCAGAACTCAGTCAAAAGAGATTTTCGATGAGCAAGATTTATTGTACATGTATATTAATAGAAGTCATCTCTGACAGTGTGCTTTTCCTGTTGCTTTTTTTATTTGTTTTTTTTATATAATTGTGTAAAAATTGAGCAGTGCAAGCAAATGTTGTAAATAAGATCATTTGAGTTTGCTCATAGAACACTGTGGAGGAGAGACATATTTTTAAATTTGAAGAAGGAAATTCAAAATAGTTGTAACAAAAACACCTAAGTGCAAGAGTTTTGAAACCAAAAAAAAATTCTGTTTTCTGAACTGTATTTCAGTATGCAGCCACTGAATGCCAGAGATTACCTTTGTAGAATTTGAAGGTAACACTGGGAAGATGAAATGCAATCATAGGGCATCATGCTTGTTCACAACAGGTCGTTTTATGGCCTGGTAAGGCATGCACCATTGACTGTAGACTAGGAAACACCCATGTAAATATGTGGAAAACATGACAGCTCCACAAACATGCAATGATCTGAAAGGTAGCATCTTTTCCTGTGTTACCCAAAAATGTAAATATTATTCAATGTATTTGTTTTTGTCAGCTTTAATATATTAAAGAAAAATATTTACATAAAAAAAGTCCCCAGTTTCTGTAGCCGAGGATCAGACCGCCAAGGTCCCCACCTTCGGCCACCACCCAACTCACACTGCACCCAACCTCCTTGGCCCCTCCCATAGGTGGTGAGCCCATGGGAAGGAGGACCCACGTTACCTCTTCGGGCTGTGCCCGGCCGAGGACCATGGGTGCAGGCCCGGCCACCAGGGGCTCGCCATCGAGGCCTAGCTCCAGAGGGGGGCCCCGGTGACCCGCGTCCGGGCAAGGGAAAACGTTGTCCAGAGATTTTGCTCTTCATTGGAGGTTTGTTGAACCGCTCTTTGTCTCTTTGGACTTGCGGCCATATGTCTTGGACACTCAGGTGAAGAGAGGGGCGGAGCTGTCAACTGATCACCACCTGGTGGTGAGTTGGCTTCGATGGTGGGGGAAGATGCCGGTCAGACCTGGTAGGCCCAAACGTGTTGTGAGGGTCTGCTGGGAACGGCTGGCAGAGTCCCCTGTCAGAAGTAGCTTCAACTCCCACCTTCGGCAGAACTTCAACCACGTCCGAGGGAGGTGGGGACATTGAGTCCAATGGGCCATGTTCCGTGCCTCTATTGTTGAGGCGGCTGACCGAAGCTGTGGCCTTAAGGTGGTCGGTGCCTGTCGTGGCGGCAATCCCGAACCTGTTGGTGGACACCGCGTGAGGGATGCTGTCAAGCTGAAGAAGGAGTCCTATAGGACCTTTTTGTCCTGTGGGTCTCTGGAGGCAGCTGATAGGTACCGCAGGCCAAGTGGAATGCGGCTTCGGTGGTTGCTGAGGCAAAAACTTGGGCATGGGAGGAGTTTGGAGAGGCCATGGAGAATGACTTTCGGATGGCTTCGAGGAGATTCTGGTCCACCGTCCGCGCCTCAGGAGGGGAAGCAGTGCAGTGTCAACACCGATATGGTGGGGATGGTGCGCTGCTGACCTCGACTTCGATGTTGTGGGTCGGTGGGGGGAGTACTTCGAAGACCTCCTCAATCCCACTAACATGCCTTCCAATGAGGAAGCAGAGCCTGGGGACTCTGAGGTGGGCTCTCCCATCTCTGGGACTGAAGTCACCGAGGTGGTCAAAAAACTCCTTGGTGGCAGGGCCCCGGGGGGGATGAGATACGCCCGGAGTTCCTCAAGGCTCTGGATGTTGTAGGACTGTCTGCAACATCGCATGAACATCGGGGACAGTGCTTCTGGATTGGCAGACCGGGGTGGTGGTCCCCCTCTTTAAAAAGGGGGACCGGAGGGTGTGTTCCAACTATAGAGGGATCACACTCCTCAGCCTCCCTGGAAAAGTCTATTCGGGGGTTCTGGAGAGGAGGGTCCATCAGATAGTCGAACCTCGGATTCAGGAGGAACAGTGTGGTTTTTGTCCTGGTCGCGGAACAGTGGACCAGCTCTTCACCCTTAGCAGATCCTGGAGGGTGCATGGGAGTTTGCCCAACCAGTCTACATGTGTTTTGTGGACTTGGAAAAGGCGTTCAGCTGTGTCACTTGGGGAATCTTGTGGAGGGTGCTCCGAGAGTATGGGGTACCGGACCCCTGATAAGGGCTGTTCAGTCCCTATAAAACCTGTGTCAGAGCTTGGTTCGCATTGCCGGCAGTAAGTCAAGCCCGTTTCCAGTGAGAGCTGGACTCCGCCAGGGCTGCCTTTTGTCACTGATTCTGTTCATAACTTGTATGGACAGAATTTCTAGGCGCAGCCAGGGTGTTGAAGGGGTCCGGTTTGGTGGACTCAGGATTGGGTCACTGCTTTTTGCAGATGATGTTGTCCTGTTTGCTTCATCAGGCCGTGATCTTTAGCTCTCTCTGGAACAGTTCGCAGCTGAGTGTGAAGCGACTGGGATGAGAATCTGAAGCGACTGGGATGAGAATCAGCACCTCCAAATCCGAGACCATGGTCCTCAGCCGGAAAAAGGTGGAGTGCCCTCTCAGGGTTGAGGGAGAGATCCTGTGGAGGAGTTCAAGTATCTCGGGGTCTTCTTCAAGAGTGAGGGAAGAATGGACCATGAGATCGACAGGCGGATCGGTGCGGCATCCGCAGTGATGCGGGCTCTGCATCGGTCTGTCGTGGTGAAAAAAGAGCTGAGCCGTAAGGCAAAGCTCTCAATTTACCAGTCGATCTACGCTCCTACCCTCACCTATGGTCATGAGCTATGGGTAGTGACCGAAAGAACGAGATCGCGAATACAAGTGGCTGAAATGAGTTTCCTCTGCAGGGTGTCTGGGCTTTCCCTTAAAGATAGGGTGAGAAGCTCAGTCATCCGGGAGGGGCTCAGAGTAGAGCGCTGCTCCTCCGCATGAGAGGAGTCAGATGAGGTGGCTCGGCATCTGATCAGGATGCCTCCTGGACGCCTCCCTGGTGAGGTGTTCGGCACGTCCAACCGGGAGGAGGCCCCGGGGAAGACCCAGGACACGCTGGAGGGACTATGTCTCCCAGCTGGCCTGGGAATGCCTTTGGGATTCTCCGGAAGAGCTGGAAGAAGTGGCCGGGAGAGGGAAGTCTGGGCCTTTCAGCTTAAGCTGCTGCCCCCGCGACCCGACCCCGGATAAGTGGAAGAGGATGGATGGATGGATGGAAAAAAAGTCCCTAGGCTGTGACCATCATAAAGACCAACTTTGTCTGTTCGTCCTCTTCCAGCAGTTCCCTGCCACTTTATTTCTGTTCCTAAATGGTGTGGCCCCCTCAGAGCTCAGATTCATGTTTTATTTTTGTCCTTACCAGAATCACAATGGTTCATCACTACTAGTCCTTTGAAGACGTTAAAGGGTCTTGGCTACATTAAAATTGACTGTTGTCGTAGAGCAGCACACAGACAGACCTTCTTCATTGGTTACATTTCACAATCATTGTTAGGAAATGAGAGAGGATTTTCTTCTCATCACTGGATATATATTTAGTGGCATCAGTGATGGGGTAAGCTTGAATGTGCCACCACTTTGTGCAATGAGTCGTTTGGTATATTGTCTTTTACATTACCTTATATTTGGTTCAGCTTTTTAGTCCATTAAGTTGTTATCTAATTAATTGATTCCTTTGTTTATTTATGGAGCTATGGATCGAGAATCTAAAACCTGAAAATAATTGGATTTCTGAGCAATATGAGTATTTAGAGCTATACTTGAGAGGGCCACAACTTCATCTCTTGGAGGAAAATGTGCAGTGTGATGCCATGATTGAAAGTGTCATGATACATATCTTAAGGTTAAACAAGGAAACCAGTGGTTCAGTATACATCCAGTATACTGAGTTAGTGGTAATCCTCTTTAACTAACTCATTGTCTTCTTTTGTTCTTAATAAGACATTAAGTTTACTGATGTTATTGTTGAAAGATGACAAAAGTCAAAGCTAAATAGCAGCGTTTTTAATTGCATAAATGATATCCATAGAAAGTGCACTGACAGTAAAGTGAAAGAAGGTTATTCGATTTTATGACTGATAAATATGTTTATTTAGCTGATATCTTTTACCAAATCATGTGGTCTAAAGTGGTCCCTACAAATCTGAACCACTGCCCTTTGAGCACAATAACATCTTCACTTTTAAAGCAAGGATTTTCTGCACAGGACAGAGAAATAACTGTAAAAAACATTATCAGTAATCCATCTATCCTAATGTTCAATGGAATAAACATCTGTGGCGGTGCATTCCAATTTGTGAATAAGGCATGGAAGATAAATGGGATTTTTAATGCCATTGACTGATAGTTTGGTAAAACTGCACATTTTGCTGTATGATTTCTTAATCTGAGATGTGTGCAGATGCTGATAGACAACTTGAGCTCAAGATCTTGTGGTTTTTGATCTGTGTATGGCTTTAATTCAAAAGAATTTCTAAAGAAGTTATGTGTATGTTTTTCATTACATTATTATGATTGTTGACATAATACAGGCTTTAAAGTTAGAGCCAGGATTAATTTTGGTTAAAAAGGAAAAAAATAAATCAGTCATTTGATTGATTACTTTGCAGTTATAAATACATGCTTTGACTCAAAATTTTAAATTGAGGATGGTTTTCTTTTTTAATTTCTCACATTACTAGGTTATAGTTGTGCATTTTTTGAGGTGTTTTGTAGCACAATTCTTATTTCATACACTCCGACTCCCTGCCAAAGAAGAAGGATTACAGTTCCTTTGCATTCGCCAGTTGGCCGTTTCCGGATATACAGTTTTATACTGAGTCACTGAGACACAACAAAGCTGAATTTGGCTTCTTGCTGTGTTGCTAACTCTGGATGCTGCGGAGGCGTCAGTAGCTGAGTACGTGCCCCCCACCACACCTCCCCAACTAATTTGCATGTGTTTTCTCATGCATTAAACTAGCATTAATAGAAATACTGCAACATAGACTGCGTAAATTCTACTGTTTGACAAGGTAAGTATAATCCTTTGGTTTGCAGTGGTGACTCACAAAAAAGGGTCTCTAAAGAAATTTCTGGCATCTTTTCAATTTGTCGACTTTTATGGAATTTGTGTTTTGTCTTCAAAGGATGTTGGTTGCTAGCAGATCTGCATGCTTGTGATGAGTAGAGGCTGATGAAAGCCTGTTAAATCCGTACAGCATATTAGAAAAGTCACTGAATGTACTTCTTCTTAAAACCACTACTTGTGCAGTATTGTGGTAGTGCTTGGCCTGGCAGTTTACAGTTTGGTTATCCTATTGCTTTTATTTTCAGGACTCTACCATTGCTACTTGGTAAACACTGCCATTAACCCTCCATACTGTAATGTTTAAGATATTCATGTGATTCTATGATTTTCTGAATGGGTGCTAAGGATTGTTGTATCAGATAAATATTTCATTAGAGAAACTTAGACTTGTATGTTTTTACTTGTACACAGTATGTTCTTGTACTCCTGATTAACAAAGTCTTGAATAATTGACATACATGGGTGCATTGAATTCCATCTTTTGTGAAGAAACTATTCTAATCAGTTTTTTTAGCATTTGACATGGAGGTCCTTTTGACGTGTAAAAGCTTCTGCCCAAGTGTGACGGTAGTACAGTAATCTGCTTTGCGTCAACATAGCTCCAGGGACCAAGGCTCAAATCTTGATCACACCAAATACTGTGTAGAGTATACATAGCCACATCAGTTAACTGGAATAAGTTTTCTTCCACATCTCAAAGCCATGTATTTTAGATAACTAAGTGACTCTAAATTGCCTCCGTATACAAGTTTGTATGTGAGCATGCACAGTGAGGGACAGGTGTTGTTTCTTGGATTGGTTTCATCTTGAGCCTGAGGACAGTGGCGTAAGCTGTGGCAGATGATTCACAAGAAGTATGGATGTCTAAATGAATTCTGGGCAGTACTGCATCCATAGGCTGTTTTGATAATAGCTGTATAAAACTTGAGATTATTCTGTACATCATTTAATTATTCATTATATACAAATGAAACACAATCATGTCCCCTTCCCCTCTGGGTAAAATGAATTTGGATTATTTTTTGCTATCTGATATTAGTTCTTTTTCTCTTGGATTATTTAATTCTGTACATAGCCACTTAAAACATTCTTCTTCCACCTCCTCCTGTCTTCCTTAATAGCATAATAAAACTTCTCACTGAGTCTTAATTGCTTGACGTTTACTGCAGCTTTATTTGGTTAATTGCACTATTTATAGTAAACCACTGCTTACTCTGAAGTGGGAATGATTGTCTTGTTGAACAGCACCAGTGAATATCCTTAGAGTTGGCAACATTTTCTTTTTTGCTTCAAGTAGCCTTCCTCTAAGTAAAGAAGCTTAGTGTACAGCCCAGACTTAAAAAAGATACACAAGTATACAATACTAAACATGATGCAACATATGCAACTAAATGACAAAATAAATGAAGAACGCAATCCTTCTTGAATGCAGATACTTCCGTGCGGGTGTTGTCACTGAGACACAGAATTACTAAAAAATTACATGAAAAGTTTGAACAGACCCAGTTGTTTGTTATATTGGCTGTTGTTTCACGTAATGAGAGAGTTTTTTGTCGGGGCACATTTGGCAAGTACTCAATTGATGAAGACTATTTAACACTCCAGTATTTCATGAGGATCAAAGAACGCTCTTTTTAGCATGGAGTTTGGGGGGATTATATCGGCTCCGAACAACTGTAGGGTAAAGCACAAACTCTTGAATAAATTCAAGCACAAAAGTAACTCTGGATTTGACTGCAAATTTAAGGTGGGATATAGATGTTTTGTTTGCTTAAAAACTACACAGAGTGGGAAAGTATGGTTGGATTGTTGTACTTTAGTGTGTGAAGTGGGCCAAAGGACACAGGTATTGGTTTACTTATTAATAAAAAACAGTTGCCTGGTCCAATGAATCACCCTTCACCTTCTTCTTAACAGGCACATGAGTACAGGTGAGATGCACACTAAAAGAAGTATACAGGCCCAAATGCTTGGTTCTCATACTTTGATACCATATGTGGTGTATTTTCCTGATATATAATTCAATGCCACTAAATAACACACAATTCTGAGAGGTCATGTTCCTCTTAATGGAGTGTTTTGTATTTTAATGGTATCAGCCTCTTCCAGGATGAGAGTGCACCCTTCCACAGTTTACATGTGATTGATTAATTAATGGCTTGAAAAGCACGGCAATAATGTAAACCTATACCAAGACCATTCCAGGTGCTCTTTTCTAATGCCATCATCAATGCATAAAACGTTATAGCCCTCCATTATGCTTATATAGATAGATTTCCAGATATTTATGGGATCTTTGCCTTGGAATTGTTGTAGCTGCTTCTATTAGTTATGTTGATGGTTCTTTTATGGTGGTTGCATGTTTCTTTATGCATAGACATCAACAGATACATTTAAAGCTTTGTGGTTAAAAGCTTCTAGTGTTGTAAAAGTAAGGCAAAGTTAAGTAAAAGTTGTTGGCAATGGGGGTATGGGCGAGTCACAAAAACTCCTCCTCTTGTTGAACAGTGGTCCTTTGAAAACAAAAGGTAAAGTCAAAATATAGTTGGTTTAAGACTCCTCTCCCATCCCCTCCTTTGGCCGATCTGCTGTTTTCTGAGTTGAAAGCTTATTGTCCTTAGTTGTTGTGGAATTGTGCAACAGGTTTAATGGGTGGGGTCTGATACTGGTGATACTGTTATTACCCATCAACTCAGTGATCCTGTTCTATAGCCCTGAGAAGTAATTTGCTTCTGTCAGCAATAATGATAGTCAGTCACGTGTTTCTAAGACCATTCCAGCATGTTGAGTCATTCAGTGTTCTTTCTGGCAGTGTGTGAGGATTTATTACTAACTTAACATGCACGCTAGTCCTTACTGTGCAGTAACTAATATTTTGGACAAATGTTAATATTTAGACATGATTTAGACATGAACTTTCATTCAAATTCCTAAAAAAATAAGACTAGAATAAAATTTCAGGTGTCAAAATGTTCTATGCTGGAGCAAGCACGTTTTAGGGATAATATCTGTAATTATACTTAGGGACAGGGTATCTTTATAGAGATTTTTATTAATCTTTCTATTTTCCAGTTCATTATAAAATTAGACTACACTGCTTTTCAGAGAGAGAGAGAGAGATGTGTGCAAGAGCTAAAAATAGAATATTTAATGAAGCAACTTACTCTGTCAGGCTTGGCAGTGATTGTAACTTTAACTGGCCCTCCATGAGTGTGCACTGGGATGCTTCACCCACATGTGTTCGTAATGGATAACCTTAAGGAAGGAAGAGCCTGGCTATGTAGGTCGGGGACAATATGAAATAGGCAGAAGGCACATTTGTTCTTTTGTTGTTGCCATGTGTGAGACTCTTCTCGTGTGTTATTCCTTTGCTGTTACTTCTGAAAGCACTGATGTCATCCTTGGAGCAGCTAGCGTTCTTGGATTAGATACTAGAGATTGCATCAGCAAGCTGATTGGAAACGCTTGTGCTGTTAGAATGAAAAATTTTTAGGGTCAAGTCATTTTCCATGCAGCTATAGCATGAAGTTCTGAGTTGTGCCAGAAACACCAGTTTCCTTCTGATGTTAAATTTAGATGCACTCAACATGTCAGTTGCCTGTGGGTCCCTCACCTGGAGCACATGGCATAACATGAATGAAGCAGCTCAGTTGTGTAGAAAGCCACTTTTGATTGGTTGCTTTAGTTAAAATTTGTTTTTAGAGTAAATACTTATGTAGACAGCCTTCAATGTGGAGGCTTTATGTAGATGTTAGTGGTAAAAAATGTTTTTATTTTTTATTTTTATTTTTTGTGGTATGATATCATTGATACAGATGTTGAGAACAAGTATTGGTTTGCATTTTTTAGTCATGGGCCATGTATATTCATAGGAATCTGGCAGTGGCAGTGCTTGTGATGTGCCAACTTTGGGAGACTATTGGGTCAGCGCATTATATTAATTGCGTAATAAAACACATTCTTTCCGTTTCCTATTAGGTGTAAGAGAAAGACATTGTGTCTATAGTGATACTCATTTAACTTAAACTTTAGCAAATAAAAAAGGTTATTTCAGTGTATTTGCTGTGATATATTGGAATACTTAATATTTAAAAATATATATATATTATTTTAGGATAATAACTTAGTAAGGTGCTATTGGCAATTCCTACCTGTGATAGCAGAATCTCCTGAAATTTTCAGACCCTAACTCACAAAACACTCAATCAGATTACATTTTACATTTCTCATTTATCTACTGTATAATGAATATTTTATACATTTAGGCTTATACAAATTTCTGGACTGATTTTTGGTATGCACAATATTTTAATGAATATAGAAATACATGGACACTGCTGTATATGATTGAAAGGCGAAGGTTTGTGCATTTTACACACTAGGCATACATTTTATCAGTTGTAGAAATCTTATTCTATATTTTTAAACAGCAGTAGTAGCAATGGTAGTAAAGCTGCCCCAAACTTAATGATGTGAGTTTGTAGCCTATGTAACCATATCAGAGTTGAAAACCAAAACTTTATAGTTTCAAAATGACTGATATATTTAGCTTTTACACATTTGAAAATGATCATTGAATTGCAGTGTCATTTTATAATATTAACAAGCCTGAGTGCATGAACTTGAAAAACCCTAGACAAAACCAGGATTTCTTAAGAGGGTCTCTCTTAATGGTGCTAACAACTTTTATATATATATATATATATATATATATATATATATATATATATATATATAATGTATGTATAATGTATGTATGTATGTATGTATGTGTATATATATATAATATATAATATATATATATATATATATATATAATATATATGACCAGTTCATACAGGGACACTTAAGTGTTGCCCGTTTGCCTGGGCATCTCTGGAATGTGGTAATAACTGAAAGGAAAAGAAAAAAAAACATGCACAAGAGGAAAAAAATGGCAGTCTCCCTTAAAATTAAGCCTGGGATCTGGAAGAAGGCAGAACCTCCCTGTGCTGGCCCTGTTTTATGTTGTTAACCATGATCTGACAAGAAGTGATATCTAGTATAATCCTTTATATTTTTTTAAAATGGACTTCTTTAGTTTGAGTTGACTTGACTCAAAAGAACATAAAGTTTTGATACTTTTTTAACTTTAACATCTCTGGTAAAGCCAGGGCAACTGAAATTCGTACCTAAAAAGATATTACTTTATAAATAAGGATGAAATATTTCACAGTGCAATTTATACAAATGTTGTCTTAACCTAACATTTACTGAGCATTTTTGCATATACCCAAAATGATTCCTATTTTGCATGAACACATTTGAAATGCGAGTTATATTAAACATGAAATCATTTTGTTTTATTAGCAACATTTGTAAGTATTGAACATAGGCACATTCTAATCTTTTAGCCCAGGGCTAAATGTTTTATGTTTTAATCAACAGAATAATACATAGTTTTCATTTGTACTCAAAGCAGATATACAGTGGTGTGCGTGCTGAGTATGCTTCATGACTGAAATAAATAATGTTAATAATTTAATCTTAGTATTGTCTATCTTTTCATAGTAATCCGTAGAATTAAGTCCGGCAATACTGATTTAGTTATGTGCCATCAAATTTATAGTCATTATGTAAATATGGTTCTTTTAGTGTGCTTTTTAAAAGTTTTATTTCCTCCTCCCCATTTTAGAGTTTGGATTACATTCTGTTTATCTTCTCATCTTCAGATATATACAAAACCTTCTATATATAGCAAATAAAACTTAATGATAGTTACAAGGGCAACAAGAAAGATGCCTAGAGAAATGAACTCCAAGAAAAAACAATTTAAAATCTATATCCGACTCTTCAGCACTAATTTCTTTGAATGAAGGCTATTAAAAAAGTGCCTGGAAAACCTGAGTTGATTGAGTAATAGACAGCAGAATTACCTCCAGATAAACACATGCCATGGATTAATTATGGGTGTAGGAGGTTGTGTGAAATTGTTTAGTAATTTTTTATCTTTTAATTAGGTTACTGATGTGCTGTATTGTTTGACTTCAGGAAGTGTGGCTGATATGAGCTGAAGATGCAGCACGTGTTCATTACCCTGATGGTACAGCGTTTCCCCAGAGTTGGAGTTTTGCTTCAGTTTTTCAGTGCCGGTTGGCATGGTTGTCCAAAGTCTTCTGAGTTGGCTACATTTAGCCAGGAAGGCAGGGGGACTATGTTTGCTTCTCCTCACAAGATGTTAATTAGAAAGAGAAAAACTGGTGGTGAAATGACATCAAAAGTTGGCTTAAAAATTATTGACAATAATTGCTACCAATTTTTTCATTCCCTGTTGTGACTAGTGTTAATCATCAATCATGTTTTGATGTTGTTTTTTTATAGCCATTTCAGGATGTATGTGTTGTTTGAGATTCTTAAATACATTTTTACAGGCACCTACACACTCCTTTGTAATATTGCTAACTTTTCATGGGTATATACTGTATATATTTAACACCAAGTAAAGATTTTGGGGGAATCTCACACTTTTAAACAGTAAACCACACCACTAAAAATGAAATAATTTTTTTATTAAAAGAACATGTTTGGACCATTTATATCTTACCAGAATAACAGTTTGAAATAAAAGAAGTATATGACCTAACTCATTGGCAGAATTGCTGGCTAAAAACAAAAACATCTCAATAAGAAAAGACCTCAACATCCAGTGTGCCCGTTGTTTTTCTGTCATTCTTGATGATCTTAACTTAAGTGGTTCTTTTTAAATTAATTCAGTATTAATTTGCTAAATAAAACATATTTTGCTGCATCCGTCTTGAATGATGACATGTAAAGTGAACATTAACTTGGATGTCTTTGAAAGGGCGAAATGTGATATATGAAAAATTTAGTTGGTAAGTTGTTACCTTCTCCTTATTTTTTTTCCTGCAGTACTTTGATTTGGCAAATAATACATGTTTTAAACCCATATTTCAAACTAAAAACCCCTGTAGTAAGTAAACCATTAGTGTTCACTTATATAGTTTATGCTGTATGACTTTTGAAGAGCTGACAAGGTGGTGCAGTTAGAATCCTGGGTTTAAATTTTGACATGGGGATTGCTTATGTGACATTTGCTAATTGGCGACTTTATACCGGCCGCTAGTATGAGTAAGTGTTGGTGTGAATGTGTCTAATGCTAGTATGATAGACTCTGACTCTCCACGACTCTTATATCAAGTAAGCAAATTTGATATTAATATAATGCCTGCTATGAGGGGATATTTTTGACATGCATAATTTCTTTACAGTAAGTTAAAATAATTAGAAACTTTGCTGCTGAGATACACGCCAGCTTTTTTTGACCTGTAACTGGCTGCAGAGGTAGATGAGAAAATTGAAGAGTAGAGTCTTGACGAGGAATATGGCTTGAGCTAATTTTTGTGTTTCATTGTTTTTATACATTTCCAGTATATGTCAACATTTTTTTCATTAAAGTTGAAAATCCTAGGGATTTATGCAAATGAACTGAGTGAGAACAAGCATGGTGACTTGAAAATAGCTGAGCTTTGTTACCTTTGCTGGCTTGTTAATTTTATTATACTTTTTGTTGCCATTTTGTGACCCATTAAAAAGGTCACTCCAATTTGTGTATGCTGTTAAAAAAATAACATCCATCCATCCTCCAACCCGCTGAATCCGAACACAGGGTCACGGGGGTCTGCTGGAGCCAATCCCAGCCAACACAGGGCACAAGGCAGGAACCAATCCCGGGCAGGGTGCCAACCCACCGCAGGACACACACACACACACCCACACACCAAGCACACACTAGGGAAAATTTAGGATCGCCAACCCACCTAACCTGCATGTCTTTGGACTGTGGGAGGAAACCCACGCAGATACAGGGAGGACATGCAAACTCCTCTCAGGGAGGACCTGGGAAGTGAACCCAGGTCTCCTAACTGCGAGGCAGCAGCGCTACCACTGCGCCACCGTGCTGCCCGTTAAAAGAATACTCCACCCAAAAATGATATATTTTTTTTAATATGTTACTTACCCCATGTAGTTCTTAACGATAGTCAAAAAAAAATTGTAACCTCATGGGTTAATGGAGAATGAAGACTGAAAAGTTTGATGTAGTACAAAGGAATGGTAATTAATGCTGTACAATGGCACATGATGTGAAAAAACGCCCATGGAAAAAATAAAAATGCCATGTCATTCTTGTCATGTAATCAATATTTCAGAAATCACTACATTTATGTGCAGTAGATGCGCTGAACGTACAGTACTAAACTCAGCAACACAATCTTGAGAGCAGTAGGGTAACACATTAAAAGTAACGTGTGTTAAGTAGCTAGATTACTTTTTAAATTAACAAATACCCTAACACAATATTTACTTTACTTAAGTAAAAATAGCAGTGCTGTTCTTATTGCTGCAGCATTTAGTGTAAGGGAAGAAGCACGCATACTGCTGCACTGTTCCTTTGTAGAGCTTAATTGCACAGCTAAGCAGAAAAGTGTGTGCTGCATGCAATACAGTAAGAAATATATTTACAAAAAACATATTTACAAAACAGAAGAAAATTATTACGGGCTTCATTCTTGTTTTCAGATCCATGGTAGCTGATGATGACGTTTAACTTTTTTTTGTGAAGTTTAATTAATGATGTCAGAGCGTTTTGCCAAAGCAGAACTCCAGATGTACATTTATGTACATCATAAACAGGAAACTCAAGTCACATGGGATTCATTTTTTTTGAATGGAAGGTTTGTCTTGTCTGCCTTATTCATGGATGAAGAGTTTTGTTAGTAATGTATAAAAAAATTTGTTTATACTTCACGCTCAAAATACATAAGCGCACGCATCATGGCTGCCACGCACTCCCAGCATTGATTTGACACTTCCTCTGAGCAGGTCCTCAGAAATAAACGCAACGTGTGCACAAGTTACAGTACCAGCAAAAAGTCGGGGGCGCATTGTGATAAAAGTTGGAATATGACGTCAGAGTCTTTGTTTATTATCTACATGTGACAGAAAGCCGCTGTGCAGATCCTACAGGATCATTGTGCACATTTCAATGTTTGATGAGTGGTTCGATGTGGTGAACCTAAATCCCGACATACAGATGCATTCATCGTGCTTTTATATTCAAGTGTTGCATATTCCCGATCGTAATGATACGATACATTTTAAAAGTCCCACATACCATTTTCTGTGCTGTCTTTTTTTCTGGGGCTTCCTCCCAACCTGACAGCAGCGGCAAACAGCAATAGATCACCACACAGAACACATTAAATCTATGATATTCCAACTCTCTGCACATTTAGAAGCGTTATATTTATACTTGATATCACTTTCATGATGAAATGCGTTAAAGTATGTATGTTACATTTTACAGATAAATCATTAATTTTGTTTAAATAATGAATACTGTTAATAATTTCACACATGGGGGTGACACGGTGGCAGAGCAGTAGCACTGCTGTCTCACAGGGAGTCATGTCGCTGGTATTCCCTGCCTGGAGTTTGCATGTTTTCCTGCTGGGTTTCCACAATGTGCTCCGGATTCCTTCCAAAGATATGCAGATTTGATGACACTAAATGATCAAGTGAGTGTGAGTGCTTGTATTCACCTTGTGATGACCTGATGCCCCATCTAGAGATTGTTTCTGCCTCGTGCCCAATGCTTGCTGGAATGGACACATCCCTGTATTAATGGACTTAATCATTAAACGTCCTTTTCAGAGATATTGCAGTAAGGTGTCATCGCAATTTAGTGGGTGTTTCAGGCAATTCACGACACAACGAAGCCAAACCTGTTCTCACCGTGATAATATCTTGCACTGCCACCTGGTGGATTTTTCCAGATTTACATAAAGTACTCTCGCAAGTATAAATAGTAAAACACTTGCGTAGCAGGAGCATCCGCTGGAGCATGTGTCACGTGAAGTATAAACCTGGCCCTACATATACAGTTGCAAGTCTAATCAGACATGATTTCAAGACTTCAGTTTTAGAATCACTGCATCTTTAGTGCTATTGTGAAAAGTAAAAGTTACAGAGTGTGAACTTAGAACTCACGTGAAGAATCTTTAGGCATGTTTGCAGAAAATGTGTAAAGCTTCTACAAGGCATCGTGTCTGTTTGTCTGCATGAAACATCCTGGCTCCCACAGACCAGTTTGGCTGATATTGGGTACATTCATTCTTCAAGCAATAATGAAAGCAAGGCAATTGAAAACTCACACAACATAAATGAAGACATTTATGCATACCATAAATAATAATGTGCTCAATTACTAATAACCCCACAGCTACATTATCTAAAGACTATAAAGATTTTATATTTATATTTTATATTTCTCTGACACTAAGATTTTGGTCAAGTGCCACGATGATCTTCTCTTTCCATTGCTTGAGACTTCAATGTAGAGTTTATCTTTGTACCAGGTACTAGTTTCAAAAAAAACTTTATATTTAGAAATATGAACTTTAATTAGCTGTGCATCTTTCATAAACAAATATATGAGACTGTATGAGTTTGGTTTTTAATTGCATTGTAAAGTACTTTTAGAAAACATGTATTTTATGTATTCTAGTAATATGTGGAATTACACTATATAATAACTGTTTTTTGAATAATGACTCGTTTGTTACAACGTTTTAATTTGTAAAATATTTTTGTATCTTTCTCTTTGAAGTAAATGATCAAAGATAAAAAAATTCTTAGACTTTGAAAAATGTTAAACAAGTCTCCAAATGGACCTGAATGTCATGCCATGCACACAGTTTCTAACGTGTTTTTGCTGATGCACCTTCAGTTAACTCAAAGGACATGCTTTCTAAAGCAGATACTTTATTTAAAGAATGGCTGATTTACATATCTATCCATACAGATTTTATACATGTCCAAATGTGAGAACTTCCCTGACATTGTGACCTAAATCTATATATAAAAAAGTCAATGTGTGTATGTATGTTCCAGCATCACGTCCGAATGGCTGGAGTGATTTTCATGAAACTTGGTAACACATGTTCCTCATTGGTCGACTAAAAACACTGTAGGGTGAAATCAGCCGTAATCCACCCCCTTCTTGGTAGGGTGGGGGGTGATCTTGCGGTTTTGTATGCATGTTATCCAGTTGACACTCGGAACAACCACCAGAGGGCGAACTGGAGGCGACTGCCAGCATTCTTTATGTTTGAGCGCCACGGCGCCCCTGTTGCTTTTGAAATTAAATAGTTAAATAGAGTTCTACGCGTGGAAGTGTGTGTGTCTGTCCGGCCTGGAAGTGAGATCACGTGGTTTTAACAGCACGAGCTTACATAGTTAGTATATACCAGGTGACTGCCCGCATTCTTTAATTTTGAGCAGCACTGCGCCCCTGTTGCTTTTCAAATTAAATAGAGTTTGCCAGTTCTGAGTGTCATCTAGATGATAACATACAGACAAGGACATTAGTGAGTCTTTGTTTCTTAATTTATTTTTATTTTTAACATTGTGTTTAATTGTTTTTCTCAAACAATTTAAAAAAACAAGAGGGCAAACTGGACGTGACTGCCAACTTTCTTCATGACTGAGCACCACCGCGACCCTTTTGCTTTTCAAATTAAATATATTTGGCCGGTTCCGAGCGTCAACTGGATAATAACATACATACAGCACCACAAGACAAACACATTAGTGAGTCTTTATCCATCCATCCATTATCCAACCCGCTATATCCTAACTGCTGGTCACGAGAGTCTGCTGGAGCCAATCCCAGCCAACACAGGGCGCAAGGCAGGAAACAAACCCCGGGCAGGGTGCCAGCCCACTGCAGAAAACCCACACAGATACGGGGAGAACATGGAAACTCCACGAAGGGAGGACCCGGGAAGCGAGCCCAGGTTTATTGTTTGTTTAAGCTGTGTTTTTTTTAAATTATGTTTTTCTGAAACAGTAAAAAAAACTTTATTTTCCTCCCGGGCAATGCTGGGTATTTCAGCTAGTAACAGATAATCTGCTCTCAAAATGCACATGACCTTTTCTCGCATTTGTTGTTTTTTTTAAGCATTTCACTGGGTTGCGTGATTAAAACATATATCCATGGTTGATTAGGTTGCATTGTCCCTCTTGGCTTTTTCATTTTTAGAACAAACCAGGACTAAAGACCTGAAAGGAGCTGAAAAGAGCTGAAGCAACTGTGATTCCAAAAAGATTTCATTGTTGATGTTTCTGTTATTTGTCTGCACTTGCAACTATAACGGATTAGTGGGTATTTTTATTCCTTGCATTTTTTGCTCTAGTCTGGTTGTAGTGAATGAGAAGTATTCTCTATAGTCCGCCTTGCTACCAGCCTGGTAATTAATCCTGACATCCTGTAATTAGAAGCCCTTTGTCTTAAATGTGTAATTATAAATTCAAGTGTGTCAGAATGTTAATGGTTCTTAGAACCAAAAGGACAATCTCTTCAACTTTTCTCTAATTGCACCATTTTGAAAATGGAAATGAGTTCACTTGGAAAATCCAGGATCTTCAGAGATCATCTTGCTAAGGAAGGTGATGTGTAGTTTTTAACAAAGAATTCTCAGGTTCAGACTCAAGAAAGGCTTTGGATTAAAGATTGAAACATTTTTTTTAACCTGTACTGTATCCTTTTTGTATGTGTTTCCGAAACTCTTTCCTCTTATGTATCTGTTTTACGTAAAAGAAAGATGAGGCTACAGCAGCAAGTTGTGCATAAAATAAGAACCCATGGAACTCTAGTAGAAAATCTAGTGGTTTTAGGAAATGTTCTGTGCTGGGTTCTTTCTTTTTAATAAGCTGGAGCATGACAAATTAAGTATTTAGCTTTCATATTGTTAGAACTGGTAGACTGTACATATACATTAGTAGTAGCATTCATTTACAAATGATCACCATTGTTTTTGCCACACAGTTTTTCATTGGTCAGCTTATGCTAATTGTTATTATAATAAGGCCAGATATGAAATTGGTTTGAAGCTGGAGATTTTAATAAAATGTGTGCAAATGGTAGAGCAGAATCTGATTTGCATTTCTCGTAGCATATGTTTCTGTGCCTCTGCTTGTTTGGAATTATTCTAATTGTGTAGTGTATTACAGTGGTGATGATTCTCCTATGAATGTTGACATTTTCCACGAGAATGGGCAATCAGTTTTAAGGTCAAGAGGCAAGACCCTTCTATTTGAATTCCTCAAGTCTTTGTGTCAGTACTGTTTCGTGAAAACTTGTGCCTTTCGTTGTTTAATGTCTGTAACTTATGCTGTGGATGACTGGAAGCATTATAATGTGGAACATGTCTTTAATTATGTCAGTATGATGAGTCAGAAGCTCCCAAAAGGCAGGCCAATCTAACTTGGAATAAACTGTGTTCAGATGACATCAGTTGTGCCCTTGAGGATGCTTAGACAGGCAGTTTTACAGATGAGGGCCTTATAAACTGTTTTTTAACCCATTTTTTTTCTTTTGTAATGCTCATGAAAGGCCATTTGGAATATAGTTTTCATTTAAAAGAGCCAAACATGGATTATTTTGAGGCCTATAGATTATAATTTGTCATTTATATGAATTGATGTTAACCTGACCTGAAATTTCATACAAAGCTTATTTGTTTTGCTATACTTTATAAGTATCTCCTTTCATTGGTCAAGTCCATAAACAATAAAAAAATGATTTTAATCATAATACATAGTACCTTGCTGTCTCTTCGTATCAGTATGAGGAGCACAACAATCAGAAAGGACCTCACAGTAGAGCTGTGGCTCCTTCACATTACGGGGAACAAGTTAATGAGAAAGCCCCCCATGGCAAGTGTATTAGGCACAGCCTCTGTGAAGTGATTTAGAAAAGATCCAGAACACGCTAGGGGGAATAAGATCATTCAGTTGGCCTTGATGTGCCCAATACAGCTGCAGTATTTTTATTTTTTTGTTTTTATTAATTTTATTACAATCCATACAAAGCAATCAAGTTTTTACAAAAAGAAAAATTACAGCTGCAGTATTTTATTAAAGACTGGGGTCCTCCACTTCACCAGGCCTCGTAATCTCTGCACTGACTCCTCACCCCTCACCAAAGCCCAAATTACACTTTATACTAAAGAAAGATATGATTGTGAATTTGGCATGGGTATATTTTTATTATTTATTATGGTCATTGAGAACTCCTTTCTATCTCCGCACCAGCTGCCATGGGTACAAGCCAGGTCCCAGCCTTGCATGGAACAGCACTTAATTGCTGGTCACAGTTAGGCACACCCACATTCACTCTTCCCAGGCCATTTTTCCTCTAACAGCAAATGTTTGGACTGTTGACCAAAAGAAGTCTCCCCTGGGAAAACCCACGGTTGGGTCCGGGGTTGGTTTTGTAGTGTTTGCTGAAAAACGAAAAGCCAGGAGGGTGAACCTGTATTCAGGTATTTGAAACGTAATTGTAATGCTACCGTGGCAGACAGTGTGGCCTAATAGTGCTCACTTCAGATTTGCTTTTTGACCTGTAGCCATTTAAGATGTCACATAACCACTGTTCGGTCATTCTGCTTTATAGATATTATAAAGACATTAATTTTTCCCCTCTGAAACATCTTTTCCTGAAAGATACTTGAAAGAAAACTGTGACATACAGATCCTGCATGTAATTCTATGTCTGCCTTTATACAAGTACTGTATATATTTTAGTAGATTGTTTTGCATTAAAAAAATGTTTTTCTTCTGTTCAGCTATGATAAAAGCTGGGCATGTGGCCAAGAGAAAAAGGGTTAACTTTGCTTAAGTCATTAGGCCTTTGTGCACTCCAAGCACTGAAATATTTTGCTTTGCTGATTCACCATTTAAATGTGCATCACCACAGTAGGCCATTTCCTTTAAGGCTTCCTTCACGTGTCTGCCCCTTGTGTAAATATGCTCATACTGTGACTTCAAGCAGTGATTTGTACTAAGAGACTGGAGTGTCTTATACAATACATTGAAATTCACATTCCTTCCTAAATATACAGTGACTTTAAAATACCACTGTTTACACCTGGAGTTATTTGTGTTTCATTATCCGAAATGTATAAACCCTTGACATTTATAATTGTAATTTCTTTTTGATGCTGATCGATCGTTGCAAATGCTTGGTATATTTTCTCCTGACACATTTGGCTAAAATTACACCCATGAGTCTAAAGGTATACCTTAAACATTTGAACTTTAGTCATCTTTCTTTGCATTCTTCTCATTCTTCTTCATTTTGTATGGGAAGCTTTACAGAACAGTAATTTTTCCACTTTTTTTCAGTTAGATTAAGGTCTGCACTGTGCCTCTAACGACTCAACAATGATGTATTTAGTCCAGGATTTAGCTACCTCCATTTTGCTGTTGTTCCCATGGCATGATAGATAGACTGAAATTTATTTGTCCCTAGAGAGAAATTTGGCTTTTTACAGAGGCTCTTTAAATAAATAAATAAGTAGATAAATAAACAAATGTACACACACAATGCGGTCTGAACACACACCAAAATGACTATAAAGCAAGAAAATGAAAAAAAGTTCTGACTTGGCAGTCACAGTGTGACATTACGCAGGTGTATTGCTATTGGTATAATGGACCCCCAGTTGCATTTCTTGACACACTTCTGCGGAATAATTTGTTGGCTGAAAGTCCTTAGTGTTAGTCTGTCAGATAGAGGATGTGCAGCATTGTTCATAATTACACTCAGTTTTATTTGAATTCTCTCCTTTGCTACTCTACCTCCAGGTGGTCCAGAGTGTATCTTGTAACTGAGCTTGCCATTTTAATTAGCCTGTTGATTCAGTGGGCCTCTCTTCAAGTGATGTTAATCATCCAGCACACCATAGCATAGAAAAAAGCACTGACAATCGCAGAGTTATAGAAAATAACTGTAGAATATATAGAAGATACAGATGTGACACTAGCTTGCTTTACCATGTTAATTGTTCTAGAAAGCACTCTGGTGTAATCAAGTATTAATTCAAGTACTGTATATAGATAAAACTGTTTTAAAAATACATTTTTTTCTGTGCATAGTATTGATACTTGTTAAATTTAGCTTTGAAAGCCCTAAAGAATGATTTCATTTCTAACTTTTGTCTAACTGACGTAAAGTATTGTGACACATACAAATTTCATATCAAATAATGAAATGTACTCTATCTGTAAAATGCTGAGACATATAAATGTGTATCAAATAATAATATGCAGCCTGTCAGAATAATAGATTTAAGAAACATTCATTATGCCCATTGCATATATGAGCTCAAGAAGATTTCTGAGTGCTGCCAGCAAAGTCAAATGAATCGACTTAATGGGCTTAGATTATGGTAAGTGCTAATTACAAGTAAATGAGACTGTGGCTTTAAGGCTTAATCAAGTTACATCCAGGCTAAAGTCTATTGAGTGTTGAATCGTGGTTACTAGCGTATATTTAAAATCCTTTCCACTGTTACTTATAAACTTGAACTTAAATGAAGTTGTAGTAGTACTTTGCATTATAGGCAGATTATTTACAATGTAGCAAATCAGCACAACAGTAGCAGTGTTGTGCTTTTATCAGTGTTTAGACAGAGAAGCCATCTCTAGGCACCTGATTTCTTCCAGACGACATTGTTTTGCTCGAACTTGGTTTCATCTCTTAATTGATTTAAAAAATATGTGTATTTATTAGTGTGTGCTACATACAATACCATTTGTAACAGACGTCTTTATTTTCTAAGACTTTATATACTTGTATGTAAAATGTATGTATGCTGTACGTATATTTGTATGTATGTTTTGTGTGTGTGTGTGCAGATTGCCACATATAGTATGGCAACACAGGACAAATAATCTGAATTATTCTGCAGGAAGAATCATACAGTGGTGTGAAAAACTATTTGCCCCCTTCCTGATTTCTTATTCTTTTGCATGTTTGTCACACAAAATGTTTCTGATCATCAAACACATTTAACCATTAGTCAAATATAACACAAGTAAACACAAAATGCAGTTTTAAATGATGTTTTTATTATTTAGGGAGAAAAACATCCAAACCTACATGGCCCTGTGTGAAAAAGTAATTGCCCCCTGAACCTAATAACTGGTTGGGCCACCCTTAGCAGCAATAACTGCAATCAAGCGTTTGTGATAACTTGCAATGAGTCTTTTACAGCGCTCTGGAGGAATTTTGGCCCACTCATCTTTGCAGAATTGTTGTAATTCAGCTTTATTTGAGGGCTTTCTAGCATGAACCGCCTTTTTAAGGTCATGCCATAGCATCTCAATTGGATTCAGGTCAGGACTTTGACTAGGCCACTCCAAAGTCTTCATTTTGTTTTTCTTCAGCCATTCAGAGGTGGATTTGCTGGTGTGTTTTGGGTCATTGTCCTGTTGCAGCACCCAAGATCGCTTCAGCTTGAGTTGATGAACAGATGGCGGACATTCTCCTTCAGGATTTTTTGGTAGACAGTAGAATTCATGGTTCCATCTATCACAGCAAGCCTTCCAGGTCCTGAAGCAGCAAAACAACCCCTCACCATCACACTACCACCACCATATTTTACTGTTGGTATGATGTTCTTTTCTGAAATGCTGTGTTCCTTTTACGCCAGATGTAACGGGACATTTGCCTTCCAAAAAGTTCAACTTTTGTCTCATCAGTCCACAAGGTATTTTCCCAAAATCTTGGCAATCATTGAGATGTTTCTTAGCAAAATTGAGACGAGCCCTAATGTTCTTTTTGCTTAACAGTAAATCTGCCATGCAGGCCGTTTTTGCCCAGTCTCTTTCTTATGGTGGGGTCGTGAACACTGACCTTAATTGAGGCAAGTGAGGCCTGCAGTTCTTTAGACGTTGTCCTGGGGTCTTTTGTGACCTCTCGGATGAGTCGTCTCTGCGCTCTTGGGGTAATTTTGGTCGGCCGGCCACTCCTGGGAAGGTTCACCACTGTTCCATGTTTTTGCCATTTGTGGATAATGGCTCTCACTGTGGTTCGCTGGAGTCCCAAAGCTTTAGAAATGGCTTTATAACCTTTACCAGACTGATAGATCTCAATTACTTCTGTTCTCATTTGTTCCTGAATTTCTTTGGATCTTGGCATGATGTCTAGCTTTTGAGGTGCTTTTGGTCTACTTCTCTGTGTCAGGCAGCTCCTATTTAAGTGATTTCTTGATTGAAACAAGTGTGGCAGTAATCAGGCCTGGGGGTGGCTACGGAAATTGAACTCAGGTGTGATACACCACAGTTAGGTTATTTTTTAACAAGGGGCAATTACTTTTCACACAGGGCCATGTAGGTTTGGATTTTTTCTCCCTAAATAATAAAAACTATCACTTAAAAACTGCATTTTGTGTTTACTTGTGTTATATTTGACTAATAGTTGTGTTTGAAATGTGTTTGATGATCAGAAACATTTTGTGTGACAAACATGCAAAAGAATAAGAAATCAGGAAGGGGGCAAATAGTTTTTCACACCACTGTATAATCAATTATTATTGGATTCTTAACGCCTTTTTCTCTTTTCAGTACTGTAAATAGCCTGCTGGGACATTAGCAGGCTCATTAATATACTGCCTATACTGGCTGATTGGGCTTTTTTTTTTCTTTTATAGTTCTTACTGTACTCAGTAATTTCTTTTGTAAGCATCTTTACCAGGTTGTTAAAAATGTAAAACACGCACACATAAAGATACACAATTGATCAGGAGTATGGAGCAGGACACAAGAGACTCTGAGTTTATGGTTCCTGATCAAGGCACCTTTTTAAAATTTTATTTTACTTCACTGATGAGTTCCTGCCTTTTGCCAGTTGCTCCTGGGGTAGACGTCAGTCTCTTGCAGGTCTGCACTTGGATTTGGCGGGTTCAGTAAAATTAAAGGATAATCCTAACACTGCCTTGTATCCTTAGTTCTTTGCAAACTTTGAATGGGGTTTAAATATAAATTGCCAGCATTGTGGCACAATTTTACAAGTCGTTTACCAGTGGAACTACTGTCTAGCAAAGTAAGTATTAATGCAGATATGTTGCCAGGTGAGCCCATAAACACCAAAACGGTTCTGTTTATACCTTACTGATTCGCAAATAATTTAATCTTAAAAGTATGGACAAGCCTACTTACTGCCAGATAAACACCAGACACTGATAGTATGAAATTAATTGTCAGTAATAATGCTCCGCATCTTGTATTGTATGCCATTCCAGTGTAATGAATTCCTTGCACATCTCCCATCCAGGAACCAAACCCACAGCCTCACATAGCTTTAATGTCCCCTAAAGATGCAAAAATAGTTTCCTGCTGAGCTAAAAGAACTGTTCCTTTAGTCATTCAAGCTTATTGATCAAAGAGTAACATTACTGTATTGATAGATTTTAACATACATACACTGAGTTGTGTACAGCTACATTTAGTATGTAACCGGATGGCCTTGGAACCCACTGTTTGTTTTTTGTGGCAGACTTCCAGGTTTAGCATTAAAACAGTATGATGTGGAACCAGAAAGAGCTGAATGCACTCAAGTTATCATTTCTGCCATATAAGTATTCAATCTGTTTCACCTACTCATCCATTCATTCATTTTCCTTACCTACTTATACAGGGAAGGTTCACAGGGAAGCTGGAGCCTGTCCCAGCAAGCATGGAGCATGAGGCAGGTACTGCTCAAGCTCTAGACAGGGTGCTGTTTTATCCAATAATTCTTATATTTTACACACATTTTCAAACTACTTAATCCAATTCTGAGCCATGGGAGATCAAAACCTTCTGCAGGAATCGGTATGAAGTCATAAACAAGCACTGGAGTTGTAAACCTTCAGAAAAGCACATACTTACATTTCTTATTTAAAGTTTGCCTAAATTCTTTTATTTGTTATAATCTGAATTATTATTTTACATTTTTCCAAAATATCTAGAAAAGTAGGCATTATTAGGATAATGCCAATGTCTGGTACTGCATTTTTTTATTGATATCATACTTCTCTGTTTAGTCATTTAACTATTAAAACAAAAATTTGAAACTGAAATGCATGTTTTTCAAAAAGTTTTTGTAAGGTGCACTTTGTTAATTTAAGTAATGCAAAGTAAATGTGTTTTATATGCTAAATAAGGGAAAGGGATTGAAAATGCAATTTTAGTAATTAATTGCTGTTCAAAACATAATACTTTTTAATATACTACCTCTTATAAAAATGAATTGGTATGCTGCAATAGTGAGGTACTGCATTTTTCTTTTATCGTATTTCATATCTGATGCAGAACACTATGCTTATTGTATATGTATACACACACAAAATACCCAGAAAGAAAATGTGGCCGTTCAGAGTCTCTGGTATACAGGAAAAGTGGTGTGGAATGGAAATGGAGGAATTGCAACACAAATTAAATGCCTACTTGATTATATTTGCTTGCTGTAGCAAGGTTAATACAAACATTCTTTGTTTAATACAAAATAAACCCAAGTAAATAAAACTGAATAAGTGTTAATTTTAACTCTCCGTGAACTGCGATAATAATTCTTGATATTTTGACTACTTTTCTCTATTTTATCTCCTGTTTTCACTAATTATCTACCACCTTCATTCCTGCTAATTTGAAATTCAAAAGTAACATTTCTTGGTTTAAAACACAGACAGTATTTCTATCAGTTGCTGAAGGCATTTAGTTTTAGGATGCATAATTTCTGTACCTAAGCTAAGTGAGTGTAGGATGGCTGTTGGTTGTTCATCTTTTTTCCTCTCTTTTTATAAATTGCTTGTTAAGTTATAAAGAAACCAGTTTAACAGGTTATCTGAAAAGAGAAGGAAAGTTTTCCATGTGATAAATTTGTAACTTACGCAGTTCGAAAGAGACAAACAGCTAATTATACTTGCATTGTATCAGTATTATGATAAATTATTTTAAAACACTCAAGAACAGATCAGTTGCAGTTAGAGCAAATTAGTAAGGAGAAGTATTGCTTTCATTTTCTGTTGTCGTCTGTGAATGACCATCTTATTCAATTTTTTTGTAATGCCTAATTTTCTGTTGGATTAATGGCTATATTGTAATTCCTTCATAAATGTTTTGTTCTTTTGGTTGTTAACCTTCATTTTCTTTGATCACAGCATTATATGCTTGTTGAAACTTTATTCTCGCAACTTGACTCAAGGGTGTCAAAATAAGTGAGGTTTATTCTGAGCGAAGTCGGGTGCAACTCACCACTCAGTTTAATTACACTTTCACGTCATGCCTGTTTGGAGTTGCGTAATTTGTTTATCAGATAATTAAAATAAGTGAAATTAAAAGCAGGAGTTTTAATATGTGCATTCACGTGGTCTTTACCTAATATTATTAATAACTAGACTTGATGTTTTCTTAGAAGAATTAAGTGCTTACGACTGGTGAGCTTTGTTTGGCTGAATGGCCTGCTCTCTTCTAGATTGTTCTAATGTTCAAATTAAGATTTTCTATAAAATAGCACTGTACATAGATATGTACATATAATATACTACAGTTTGGTTAGTCAGTCGAACTGTAAATTAGATTATTTAGCATTTTTCCTATAAGAGCAGCAGTAAAATAAATTTCTGCTTTTTGTCTTATATAAATCTGATAAGAATTAATTTCATGAAAATACAGTACATGAGTAAAGTAGGAAATAATACTTTGATCAGTTTTGCAGTGATTCTAGTTTTTTATGCTTAATGTTGATTGATTTCTGTTATATTTTCTTTTCTTTATTAATTCAGTACAACTGAAAGGCTACATTTTCCTCCGGTACTGCTAAGATGTGTCTGTTAGTTTCATTGATGATTCTAAATTGTCCCTATATGAGTTTGTCAGATACTGAGCGCTCTGCAGTGCAGTGGAGGCCTCCGATGCAGCTGGGTTAGGTGTTGTCTTTCTCTAATCATGTTTTACAGTTTGTAGTTTTGTAAGATGGATACACGTAAAAAAATGTAACTGTGTATAAGGGATTCTTATTAGTCAACATATAGTAGAAAGTGCAAAAAGCATCCCTTAAAAAAGTAACGTGATTACTGAAAATAATCACTGTTATTCTTAGATTTTTGGCAAAAAAATATGTAAGTATATGTACTGTATATAATAAATATTTTTGAACCAGAAATTGTATTTCTGTGAAAGCAGAACTTATGGCATTGTTGTTTTGAGAAATCAGTCATATTTAAATTGTATACCCTTATGTTGTATGCATGTGAAGATGTTTACATGCAGCTTTTACAGGTTGTTCAGAATTAGTGCACATTTTGTTCCTCTGTTTTTAGGTTTGGACTGACCAGTTAGCCTGAGCTTGAGCCATACAGTACATTTTGGCACTCGTGACCCAATACATTTGTCTTGTTTTAGGATTTACGGTGTCAAATGATTTTGATCTGAGGAGAGAGCATGGTGTTTAGAGGAGTGACATTATAGAGACACTATAGATAAGTGACATTAAAGCACCTGTGATATCCTGTCATAAACAGGTGCCAGAAGAGAGAATTAGAGGAGAAAGACTGCTAAAAAGCCTTGGTTGTGCATAAGTAGGCCAGACTAAGACAAGGAGCAGTACTACGTCAGAAAACAAAATCCTATCCTCTGATGTGATTTTGACACGACTGAAATCCGTCATTGGCCAGATAAATGTCTGTATATTAAATTGTCTCCCAGCCTGCGTTTATCACGGCCAGCAGTAATCAGTGTTTGCCTAATATTCTGGACCTTGTGATGTTTATTTGACACATTACAGCTCTCATTTTTAAATTGGTTTTTATTGGCCCCTACATGAGAGTTATACAGTATGTTTTCATTTTAAAACTCAAAGTGCTAACCTATTATAGCACAATAGTTGTACTGAATTTCCCAATGGGGTGACCTAGGAAGGAATTAAGTGTTTTTATGTTATAGTTTTAGAAGAAAGAGTGTAAGTTTGACATAATTGAGAATGTCTCTTTTGTCCTTTACTCTAAAAATAAAATATAATAACATCAGCATACTGCGCCTGCTTTTCTAAGAAATCCATTTTAGACTCTTAAAGAAAATTAACTCTATGATGGTTATCCATGGATAAGTCATGTTCAGTCAGAAAAAATATTTCTATTTTAGCATAATTTATTCTGATTTTTTCTCATCAGCCCTTCTCCTGTTGTGTGCTGAGAGCCTTAAACTAGACTTTGTCCAACAGAATATCACCAGAATATAGTATTTGGTCAGCAGACTTTGTTTTTGTTTTCACTCTGAGACTATACTCAAAACCTATTCGTTTTTGTTTATATTTTATTTTTGGGAAATTTGTTGTTCCATTCACTCCTGAGTGAAACTTGGAGTTCGTTCTATCTATCTATCTTATCTATCTATCTATCCATCCCATTACAGCATTAAAGAATAAGAAAAATGAATAGGTACCTTTATGAATATTGCAGAATAAACCCAACAACCGAATAGACAGGAGGAGCAAAATGCTGGTGAGTGGTTTTGAACTAGAGTGGCTATGATGGAATAAAGCCCTAATGTAAGTACAGTAGCCTTGTCTAGCTCTGTGTGGGCCAGAATCCTGAGCTTCTTTGTATTTATCCGCCCTGTTCATAGTCTGTTACAGATGAAAACCCTCGGGTGCTAAGCCATAGCATTTTTTTTCTTTCAACCTGCATAAAACACAAGATGCCATTGTAATCCTTCGACCAGTCAACTAGCAGCACGCTTGCCAAGTGCATCTAACAATACTTCAGATGGATGGAATTGTAGCTTCAACTTCCATTGAACCATAAATTGTCGGGAATGACAAAGCTTGAGTTGATTGTTCTCTTAATTTATGATGTCATCTCTCTGCTTTATATTTTATATGTCAGAGGAGCAACCAGCTCATACAAGAAGAGTAAAACTGAAGTAGCTTGACACATTAGGGTGGAGATGGGTACATATCTGTTTAGAAAGAGCTGCAGAAATATTTCCCTTAAAATGAGAATCAGTTGCTGCACACCCCACTTTATATATTTTTTGTGTGAGCACTTTGCACATAATTATTAGATTGTGATGTAATTTATAAAGTTTGCTTATGACTACTAGGTATAAAGGTCTCATCCAGGAGTTGATACTGGAAATTGTGAGAGAACTGTTTGCACTGTGAAAGATCTGCAACATTTGCTGAGCATAAAACATGTACAAGTCCCTTTTTGATTTATGATTATTTGTGCCTTTTTAACTCAAATATTCACTCCGAAACTCTAACATTTAATTACCCATTTTTGAAATTGTAATAATATAAGAGACTATGTCAACCTGGACCATTTATTTTATGTATTTATACATACTGCTACCAGTGTGGGCTATTTTTCACATTCTTTCCCAAATGCTGCACCATGAGCCTGTCTCACATACACTGAAGGCTGCACACCAGCACCTCTGAGTGCTCACTTGGTCCTGTCTACCACATTTGCTTCCTGACTCACATCAACATTTCATGCGTCTTGCTTGTAATACTATTCAGATAAGATTAAATCTTTTACGGGAGTGAATTTTAAGGTTATAAATGGATGAATTATTTCACCTTTGTATTCTTATTGCTTACTGATAAATAGAAATACTGACCATTCCTGGCTGTTTTATAACAGAACAGCTCTTGGTTTGGCTCCATTTATTTTCACTTTCAATGCAAACCAAAGTGCCCTATGACCGCGAATATGAGGAAATACAACACCCATAAAAACAACTAAAAAGTTGCTGTATTAGCTGAAGAATCTTTGAAGCAAAATCTTCACAGGTAGCATGGTGCCTGATAGATTTATCATACCAGTAGCATCCTCTTCATGACTCTACTCTGCTAATGATACTCTGACCCAACACCCCCGTCCACACTATGGCCTTTGTATCTTATGCTGCTTAATAAATTGCATTTTTATGGTTTCAAGACCATCAGCAGCTGATCTGTATGTTCTCCAACTCCCTACTTAAGAATAAAGTGTTGGCCAGTTTGTTTTTTGAAATGTCATTTTATGGTTATCATTTTATATTCGTATTGTGGACAGAATTATATGAATGGTTCACTCTACAAATATTCACCAAATATCATAAATCTGGTCTAGCCAATGAGGAAGACTAAAGACAGATGTACAGAGACTCAACACAGTGTTCATTTTCAGTTTGTATGGTAGATATACACTTCACATTCCATTGTGTGCTTTATGATTTGCAGTGCCCTGTCATGCATTGCTTTTGGGAACATTTTCAACTGTAAAAGAATTAGAAAGTACTTTTAGCTTTGTAACTGTCAAGCACTAAAAACTGCTAAAAAAAAAAAAAAAATTGGGTACTGCAGTAACCTGTTGTTGCACTGGACAAGTGGGCTAAAGTAAACATTAGTTAAATGTAGCTAAAATTCACTGAATTCAGTTTGTAAAAATTCTTTCATAGAGCAGATAGTTGACATTTATTACCAGCTGCTTGCAAGGTGCCTTAAGGAATTATGGAATTATTATAAGTAATGAATGCTTTTTGCGGAAAATTGTAGAAAATCTTCAGCTAAAGCATTAGTATCATTATTCACTATAAGTTGACTGCTGTAATTTCTTACTGCAAAAATATGTTATTTTTTATTAGAAAAACTTTGGCAAGTCAGTTGGTTGTTAAATAACTGAGAGACGAGCATTCAACAAGCGAGAGTCAAGCTGTGTCTATAGATATTAATATTAAGAGCCTATTCATCTGTTTATTCTCTCAACATTTTCCTGGCCAGTCAGTGCCTGCTGGAGTCTGTAATGACAGCAAGTGATAGTAGATGGTATCATATCCTGACAGGAAGTTAGTCCAGGACGGGGTTCAGAAGATGATAATGGGGAATGAATCTTTGTTTATCATACTCAATTTAGTAACATATAATCTAGTTTTCAAATATTAGCTGTTAGGATTTTTTTTTAATTTGGCCGGATGTAAACTAAACTGCAGCCAAAATGTTTTGATAGAGTGAGAGTGGTGGAGGATGCATTGCTGACTCCCCTTCCAGGATGTATTCTTATTCTTATACAGTATATCATGATCATCTTGTGCATTTTGAATTTATGACACATCATATTGTTCAGTACCTATTTGTCTTCATTGACTTTTCATGCCACGAATCATAACTTAGAATTCAATCAGTCCTGCTGGGATTTGCACATCAACCTACAGTGTATAGTCACTTATGCTATATAGCAGGCATGTCAAACTACCATTGGTGGGCCGCTTCGACTGCCAAACGTGCATCAGCGGGCCGCACTGTAACAAATACTATTATACTATTATACAAAGTTACTGTAGCTTTCTTTCCAATAATGAAAACTTTAAAAAAATGTAACACTTAAAGTTTCAAGAAAATCAATTTATTTCCATACAATCTCAGTACAACAGCATACAATTAGAGTCTTAGCCTTATAGCTAGGTCTTTATATAGGAGTCTTACAGTGTGAGATTTATTTCTTTTGTCCCAACACTTGGCATCTCTTGTTAGTAACCGGTTCATCAATATCAGGCTTGAAATCTTGTGCAGCTGCAACTTTTATGAGGGATGAACGGTACTCGACAGTAAGTCTTGAGCGATGTGGGGTTTTGGTAGCTTTCATTAACGAAAACAATTGCTCACAAAGGTAAGTGCTTCTGAACATAGACAGTACTCTCAATGCCAACTTAAGGATCTGCACATACGAGGGTGGCAGGTAAGCATACAAGCCTGGCACACCAACTTCGTTGTATTTTGCCTTCAGAATAGAATCTGACTGCAGTTCAAACAATTCAATTTGGATATTCTCAGGCTCATTCTCAACGTTGTAAGAGTAGGGTGACGTAAACAGCGCAAAGTCCTGTTCGTGTGAACTGTAATCACGAAAACGCTCACTGAATTCATTGCTCAATAATTCAAGTTGGAAAACAATTCCTCCGAAAATCAAATTTTACTTTACTAAGTTTTTATTAGTAAACATTATGTGTTTCCCTCATGTCAGGGATAACAATCCTCTTTGAAGCGGCTGATGTTTAGGTGGTCATATCAAGTCTGTTTTCAGTCTTCCATTCTACAAGGTGTGCATAACTATTGTGGCAGACGGCTGGGACCCATGCCTGGCCGGGACGCCCCTTTGACACTGGATCCGGGGGATCAGCCATGGGATGCACACTACGTCCCCTGGAACACTTGGTGGCAGCCCCCCTGGATTGCATCGGGGCCACAATTGTGGAACACTGGAGCTCATCCCTGTTGGGCTCCGTGGCCACTGTCCGGGGGAGCTGCATGGCTTCCTGAGCCCGTGTGGGCTGTAACGAAGCCATACCCGTAAGTGCGGCTTTAATGAGGTTAATTATCAGCTGAAGCACTTCTGGGTGGGCTACAAAAGGAGCCTGCAGCCACTACTTGAGGCACCAGAGTCGGGAGGAGGAGGACAAAGCTGCCTAGGAGGAGTGGAGGAGAAAGACGAGTGACTTTTGTGGTGTTTTTCTTTTGTGTGTGTTTTGGGGACTGTGTATGGCCTGTGGGACACGGGGAAGACATGCCCAACGGCTGAAGACAAAAATATCTTTTTGTTCATTTTTATATATGCCTCCGCTGTCAGTCTGTGTTGGGTTGGCTCCTAGAAAATGCTATAACTCACACTATGTTAATCAGTTTTCTTTATTCCATTTTTTTCATGGACATTATCTTGATTTTGAGATATGAATGACCACATCCAGCATGACTGATCAGCTTCTATCATTCATAGTGAGCCATATTACATCATTCGTCTCTACAAGAGTTTTGTTCCTATAGAACTAAAGTTTAGGAAACCCTGGGACAAACAAAACACAAACTGTATTTTGGTCAAAGGATTCAGAGGTAAGGTGGGCTCAGTCTGAAAGGGTATGTGTATTGTTGGTGTGATTTTCATATATATACTCTTTTTGAGTTCTTTTTTCACTGATGTTTAAACAGGTGTCCTTTTACAGCATGGCACACAAACTGTCTTGGCTATTAGTATTTGTTTTCTCCACTGGTGGTGTTTGTTCTTTCCTACCATGATAAATTCATAGAGAGCAAGTTTTGACTTTTGTCCCAGAATTCAGAGCTAGCTCTAAACAGGGTGGATATGAATATTTAAAGTTTCCAGTACCGTTTCCACCTGAGCATTTGTTTTTCATTTTAAGTGATATATTGTGGACACTAAACCTCAGTAAATGTGGTGTTTCAATGGTGAAAAATAAGAACTGCTTGTCTGATCCTTTAAACTGTCCCCTTAAACTCTGACTTACAGGTACCACTCAGACATGTAATAGAGCTGTTGCCTCAGTGCCTTCTTTACCTTGCACAAGCGTTAAGATGTGTAGGAGAATGGGAATGAGCGTTTAGCTAACTGAACACTGGCTGAGAAATTATTATTAGACCAGAAGATTCTTTGCAAATTGTGGAAACATTTTATCTGTGTTGGTAGTGTTTTTGTCTGCTCATGGCTTTGTATTGTGCCTTGTTGATTTTCAGCTCTCTACAGTAATGTAAGAAAAAGATTTCATTAAAAAGTAAAACACTACTGGTTACAATAAACAACCTGTGTATTGTCAAAAGTTTTTATGGGATCAGTTATAGCATCATTGATGTATAAAGAGAGGTTCTTATAATTGAACGAAACAATTTTCATAACTACTGTATTTGGTATTTATCTTAATTTTCCTTCAGAAGGCATTTTAACCTAATTGGTACTTTTTCCCCACTGGTGCTTGGGTTATCTGGCCTCCTCTATACCCATTGTGAAAGAAGCGGGTTCATAAATTAGCTGGATACCCATAATGCGTAAAGCCAGTCCTGTCATAATACTGATTATGTCCTTCATCAGCCATTCTACCATGATTTGACCAACATTAGTCTGGAAAAGAGTTGTTAGAACTTGTAGCCTTCACACATTATGAATAATGAATAAGTGTTTGCAGTGTTCATACGTCTGTCCGACAGGAGTAGTGGCAATAGTATCATTTTACTTTGGCTAATGTGTGGGTGTACTCAGTTGCATTTTTCTAATGACTCTGTAGTTTGCACAGCTTGACGCTGTAACATTCACAATGAGGTCTTACTCTACATTAATGTGTGTTCCAAGGGCTATTTGTTTGCTAAACATCACCAACATGGCTGAACATGCTGGACTGGCTTTTAGTTCTATCCCATGTAATAAGTGGCTGCCAGCCCTCATCCAAATACAACAAAAATATGCAGTTTGACCACTAACGGCAAAATTTTTTATTGTTGTGCATTTTTAATTTACCAGTCAGCAGGATTTCTTTGAAATTTTACCTTTAGTTGAATTTGCATGGTGTAATTTGAGTCCAGGTAAACAAACAGCACACCTGTGTGTGTACTAAAATATGCAAAATGTGTCTTTTGTTTGTTTAAACTCTAGTTCAGTTAAAGATTGTTTGACTTTTGTTTTAAATATCTTTCTCCATTTTTTTAAGCTCTTTGTGTACTACTTAATGATAAGAATTTCTAATTTTATTTCTTGAAATGTTTTGTTATTGTTACTAAGAATTAATCAGAAGACATGGGTAAATAAGTAGTAGTGAAACTGTGCTAATTTCTTAAAGATAAGATTAGGAAAACATTTGAAAATACAAAAATGAAATGCACTGAAATATTCATCCACTCTTTGGCATCTTTCTAGGGTATAAAAGGTTTTACAAATCTGAAGACCGACTAAAGTAACCAATCAGTTTAATTAAATGTGGAGATGAATAGTTTAACATGGCCAAGCTCCACGTTCTCATCTGATGATTTATTTTCTGAATCTTAGTTTTCATTTAAATAGCAGTAGAGAGTCAAGGAAGCTGATAGAATAACTAACCCAAGATGGGATGACAGTTTTCACCGGGGTACACTTGCATGTGCACCACGATGCACAAGTATACCGGGCGATTTATCCAAGTTAAAGATCCTGTATGTTGAATGAAGCTGTAAACTGGAGCTTTGAGAGAAAGCCCATGTTGACCTGGCAAAGTGTGCAAAATTAGTGCAGATTATGGCATGGCTGATAACTGAACAATGGCCCCTGCAGCACAGCTAGCAGTTTGGGAGTTTTTGCTTATTTTCAAAGGCATTTAAATTATAAATTCTTTTCCTCATTTAGTTTAAAGGAAGCAGCAACATACTAATTCTTCTTTGATACATGTGAGTGCAGCTGTCATAAGACATCCTGTGATTGTTTTTGTCGTATTTCCCAAGTTTTTTTGTTTTTAAAAAAAAAGATTGTTTATTCTTTTCGTGCCCGATATGAAGTGGCAGAAACAAGGTGCCTGATGTGGTAAAGCATGTAACTTTACACTCATATTCAGTGTATGAATAGGATGCAAGCACTTGAGAGAAGATACAGCCCCCTGGCAGACGTAATGAGAGGTGAATGTCCAGATGTGGAGCGCTGTTTAATTGTTTTATAATACAGGCTCTAGCCTCCCTGCTGTTGTGTGCTAACATGACTGTTAAAAACAGAAACATGCCTTTTGCAACCACTGAAAATGTGCTTTAGTGTGGTTGATCAGATTTCTTTTTTTTAATAAAAAAGCCTTTTGTGATGTTACCTATTTCTTTTCCTTCCAAGCCAGTGCCTCTTTGCTTCTCTTTCTGAAACTGTAAATTTGCAGTCTGAAAAGTGGCACACTTGACAGAGCCATCTGTTTCCCTGCAGCAGCTCGCTGAAGGAATTTGGTCATGTGTCCCTCCCTTCTCTCGGCTGCGCATTTCATAATTACACCCATGAACAATACATCCTGTGTGCTTTGCTTGCTTGACCGTAATATCAATTATTCAGGATGCTGTTTTCATTATGCCTCGTTTCATTTTATTTCACATTTATGGAAAGCTGACCTTTTAAAATTTGACGTTTAGATGATTTTTTTTTTTCTCCGAAACAGAACAAAGATCAGACTTGCAGAGTTGAGCCTTGGCGTAGTTTTTTTCTTTTTCCTATTTGTGAAAGAATGCATTTCTTTTTCTCTGCCATGAGAACCTGGACACCCATCAGAGGCCTCTTTGGGGGATTTTTCTCTGTTGGGCTAAATATGCTATATTTTTTGCCATTTTCCTTCCTTTATGATTTCCATTTGAATTTGACAGGCGCCTGGATGTATCTGTCTTTTTCCTTTAAAGACACAGTACATTTTAATTGTTTTTCGAATTATAGTTCATTTTTCCTTTCTGAACCAAAATTTTCCAGTACAAAGCTACAGGGAGCAGAGCCCATGCGAGCAGCTTCAAGCTTAAAGGAGGCACCAGCTATAGGTGACAGTCCATTCCTACAATGGGGCACACCTGTTTCTAATGTGTCACTTTAGAGACCACATTTACCTAACAAGCACATCTTTGTGGTGCTGAGTGAAACTGGAGTCCTCAGGAATACCACTGTGGTCAAATGGAGAAAATGTATGTAAGACTGGGTCTTATATATTCAGGCATACTGCAATTTGCTATAAGGATCTATTATGCATTAAATTTGATTTTGTTTTACTGACTTTATTTTCTTTATGATGAATTGACTTCTCATCAGAATTTTTTTACTGGCTTATGCCTAATGAAGTGTTTTAGCAAGCAGTAGTTGCACACTGGTTAGTGGCGCTTTCACATAACTCCAGGAACCTGGGCTTGATTACTATTATCCATCCATTTGTCCTGTCCTTTACACCATTTGATTTCTTGTGTTCTCTAAATCTTACAAATGGGAGCTGAAGCCTTCTCTAGCAGTAGCCATTGCTTGAAGGAATGTTAGTCTGTTGCTATATAAATTATAATGACTACCTCAGCTTTCTTCTTTGAAATAATTTTCATATTCTCATTTTACCTTTATTTGATCTCATGCAATTTGTAGGTCTTTCTTTCTCTTCTCTTATGATGCAATCAGAAAAGAGCAGCGATGTGATTTTCTCATTTACTATATAAGACATTGGGAAATATATGTATTTTTGTAATAGCTTTAAATGCTTTACTGTCTTTGGCTATTTTCCTATTAATTTGCCTATTTCTTTAGTGTAGTTTGCTGACTCAATTGCCTCATAATAATGACAATTAGACATGAGGAGTGTTGACATGCAGGCAAATAAACACTACATGCTGCAAGTGCTTCAGTGTCACACCCACAATAACGCTCCATACTGAATAATGGATTAAGTAGCCAGCACACCCAGAAAAGCAGAATGAACAAATTAAAAAAAAAAAAAAAACAAAGCAAAAAACTCTAAATTATTCCAGTGTAACATACGCAAGTGCTTAGCACATTCTAATAAAATATCCAAACTTAGATTTAGGATTTCTACATTGACTCCAAAGAACAGAAACTGAACAATAACAGCTTGCTTAATTATGCCAGGAGTTCATTGAAAAATAGAAGTTGCATGGAACAAAAACCTGCAGCCATATGGGGTCTTCAGGACTGAATTCAAGGACCACTGGAGTAAATGATGACGTAGAAACACAAAATAGCAGCACTTGAACAGAATCTTCACTAGCCTCATTCACCTGCTATTTTTCTTTATCTAATTATTTGATGATATTGACATCACAAAGCCCTTTTTGCTGTGAATAGAAAAAATTCTCGTGTAAAGGATTGCTTTCTGTTGTCTAATTACTATTTTTCAGAGGTTTCTGTTTGAGTCTTTGCAGAGTACTGGATATCCTGGAAATATTATTTTTGGTCACAGTGTAGAACATTAATATCCAAGCATGACTGAGCTATTGTATGGACAACCACCATGTTCTGTCATTTTCTAACCCGCTTAATCCAAACAAGGGTCGCGGGAGGTGCTGAACCCATCCCAGCTAGTATAGGGCGCAAGGCAGGAATAAACCCTGGACAGGGTGCCAGTTAATCTCGGGTATGAACACACACACAAACACCAGATACAAACTAGGGCCATATTAGTGTTGCCAATTCATCTAACTTAAACGGAGCACCCAGCGGATACCCATGCAAACACGAGGAGAACATAGGACACGAACCCTGGTCTCCTTACTGCAAGGTAGCAGCGCCACCATGCCGCCAACCATCATTCTTTTTGCTAATAAACTGTTGTGTTTTTCTAAGCAACCACATTAAAATGGTTGCTTATTACTGTAGTTATAAGAAGCTGGTGGGAATTTACACCCTCATTTTTGCTGAGAAGGAGCACTTTATTTGATTTTTTTCGTGACTGTTGCAGCTGTCAATCTGCTTTTGAACAAAGTGTTTAGTAAGATGGCATTATATGGCTGATATATTTGAACTGAGTTATGGACCAAATTTGTTTAATGAAAAGTGCAGTGATATCCTTCTCCTGCACTGAAGTGAGAATGCAGAATAGCATCCTGGGCTGAAAGTCACTCAGTTTTTCAATTATAGTATGGCTGGAAAGCACAAGTTCATAATGTAGATTTGACTGCAGTCGTTGAGTATCTCTCTTGTTCCATTTAATTTAATGTAATTTGTGTATATGCTGTTGGTGTTTAAAGTTATATACAAGTACTGACTTTAATATGCAACTCATTTCTGTAGAATAATCCAGTTTTCCCGTCACTGCCAAAAGAGATCCTACTCTGCTGGGCCCTTGAGCAAGGCCCTTAACCTTTAATTGCTCCAGGGGCGCTGTACAATGGCTGACCCTGCGCTCTGACCCCAAGGGGTGTGCGAAAACTAACAAGTTCCTAATACAAGGAATTGTATAAGGCGAAATAAAGAACAAAAAAAAAAAAACCAAGAAATATTTATTTTGTTTGAACCATTTTTTTGCTCTGCTAGAACACCTGTTTAGAAATCTGGTGACCGAGTAGCCTTGACTTGTTGGAGTAGAGTGTCTGGTTGCAGAGGTGTTGAGTCTTAATGTAATGTGTTCTCATGTGTTTTTTCTGTACTTGCTTTTGTGTGTTTTTTTTATGTTTCATGGAAGCCTCCTTTAGATCAGTGGATGGTCTTGGTGACTGCAGTTTTTCATTACAGCCACTTTTAAAATTAGTAACCAGTTACTGCTCTTTAAAAAACACGCATCTTTTTCCTTGATTTTTATTATCTTGTCTTTTAGCATCCAGAATCCTTAGCGGTTTCTTTTTTCCTTAACCAGCATCCATTCAACAATAAGGTGAATAACAAACTAACAAATGACATGCAAATGCTGAAGTCTCAGACAGTCCTTAAGGGACACCATTTCTGTTTAGCTGTATCATGTATCTTTCCTGATAGTGCTGTCAGTCCATTTTACCATTTGAACTGTAAAAATGGCAACAAGCTGCATGCTGATTAGCACATGAGAAGAATTTCACTGTACTCTGTACAAATGTCTCAATACAAATGGCAGTAGTGACCCTATAAACCTATAGATGTTCTGTGGACTGGAGCAGATTGAGATTTCTCAGATGTTCTCTTTTTCTTCTCATAAATTTTACTGTAACAGATATTATATGATCAACAAATATTCAGATGGGATTAAGGGTTCTGTTGGTTCGCTTTGCATTTCATTATTGCTTGGCCGCTAATAAATGAAACATTTAAAATGCAAGTCAATTAAAAACAAGGCAACATTAGCATAAGTGATTGCTTATTAATGAAGAATGTGGCCGAATAAAAAGCAGCAGCCACTACATCCCTCTGGGATCTGAGTTTGATGCCCCTGCTTTAGATCTGATGATGTACACTACCCTGGCAACGACTTCCTCCATAAATGATTCCACCACTTCAATAATTGCATATGTGTAGTAAGATCTCTTCGGTCCTGCTACTACGCCTTCTGCCCTCCTTCTTCAGCATCTGTTTTGTATATTTGCATGTCTCTTCATTGTTCTTTTATTTAATAAATCATTATAATGTTGAGTTTAATAAAAAAAATAGTAATTATATTTTAACCAAAGCTAGTGGTGCCCTGTCTGGGGCTGTTCTTGCCTTTTGACAGTACTGCTGGAAAAGCTGACTCCTCTCTTGCCTTTTAGTGACAGAAGGTGGATGAAAATATGGAGGGATGGATAGAGAGATTTAACCTGAATTACAAAACATAGAGAAAATTTCTCACTGAGGGTTTCATCTAGGCTTTAGACCAAACTACAGCAAATACCGAGCACAAAAACATCTTGTGTGAAGCCAAGTGTGGTTATCTTCATCTTGTGCTATCTAATGAAGTCTTCGGTTGGCTGCATTTTATGAGCTGCAACTGCTTGTAATTTATGACATCTGTATTTTCTTTTGCACTTAACAACCCTTCTTTGAAACCCTTGAGTATATTTTAAAATGATTAAAAAGATTAGACTGATGAAAGCAATTTTTTTGCATATGCATTAGATGCTCAGGGGCATTACCTTTTAATCTATACTGCTTCTTACAGAGCTTCAAACATATATTGACTCCTTTTAAATTAGTTAATCAAGGTATTGTTGTTCTAGTTATCAATGCCAGACCCAGACATATCTCTGCTATCCGATCCTCTAGCAGTCTGTTTGGCCAAAGTCTTCTTGGAAAATACAACAACCGCAAATATGTTGCTGCAAGTTAAGCCACGCTTAAAAACTGTGTAATTTATATTTTGTCAAAAATGGTGTAATGGTCTCAGGCTAAGAAGGCCTGTTAGGGTGTGGATGAATACTGCCTAATGCTGTAAATTCATCTATATTTCTAAAGTTTTTAACTTACTAAATCAGGTCAAAGGCATACTTCACCCCAAAAATTATATTTTTTTATATGTTGCTTTCCCTATGTGGTTTGTAATAATGGACAAGAAAACATTTTAATGAGAGAAACAAATCTTTATAATAGACCAAAATTGGAGCCTGTACTGCTCAACAGTAAACAACGTAGAAATAATAGCCATTTGAAAAAGAAAAAAAATGTTTACATCATATTGCACAGCCACCTGTCCATTATCCAGTAATATGCTTAAAATGTGCATTTACTTCCAGGAAAGGCAATGTCTGCAACAAACAAAAAGACATGTTGCCATAATTCTGTGCTTTTGAATGGAAGAGTTGCTTCTCCCTCAAATTTATTGGTCAGGAGTCCTGTCTTCAAGTCAAAAGCACAGAATTATGGGAATGTGCCTTTCCTGTTTTCAAAGAAAACAGCATCAGGCAGCATATTCCTCCACACCCTAATAGGCCATCCGGAAAAATACCATTTTTGGATGGAGTATTCCTTTAATTATTGCTTACTTGTATGGTTAATACTAATCACTGTCAAGTAAATGTAAACGTGATTTGTTAATTAGATGTACCTGGTTTATTTCTTTTTCAAATTGTATTTAGTAAATGAAGGATATTCTTTTATTTGCTCATAAACTTATTCTTATTTAAACAGTTGCATGAGTTTTTTGAGTTTGAATCCTTTTCTCAAATGATTAAACTCTGTTTTTTATTAAGTGAAACTAGTTCTTTATTTTCTAGTATAAATGTAATAAAAGATGTATTCACTGTGGTGGGCTGGTGCCCTGCCCGGGGTTTGTTTCCTGCCTTGTGCCCTGTGTTGGCTGGGATTGGCTCCAGCAGACCCCCGTGACCCTGTAGTTAGTATATAGAGGGTTGGATAATGGATGGATGGATGGAAGATGTATTTAACCTTCTTTCATCCATCCATTCCCTATTTTCTAACCTCTGTATCTTTAAATTACAATAATAATTTGTAGTTTTAAGAAACACAGTAGGAGTTTGTAAAATATAAAGCAGCACTCTGTGTTTTTATGTGTATTTTTATAATCCTTCCATCTATTTTTTGAGCCTTTTTTATCTGATGTCAGGTTTGTAGTAAACTGAACTTTGTCTCAGCAGCTAGGCCAGAATCAACCCTTAAAAGATTAATTAAAAGATTAAAACACATGTGAAACTGTGTTTCAAGTCTTTTACATTACTTAAAACCTACCAAATATGTCATTTTTTTCAAGCCAAGGCAGTTCTTAAGTATTGATCTGCATATTATGACCACACACACATTGTTATATAACTTGTACATGTCATTTTTGAGCAAAAAGCCACCAATATTAAGAGATTCAGCCATTTTAAAAGAAAGTCCACTACTGTGTGCCCACTACCTCAGCAATTGTAGTCTTCCACAAATTTTCACCTCCCGGAAAGTGGTTTTCCTCAAATTAGACCAAATCACAGTAAACACTTTGTGCCATGTGGTTGGTTTTGTTTTGATTTACTTCAGTATTTAAAGCAAATAGAAAACGTATCCTTGGCTCGAGTAATGTAGTACAAGGAGTATGTGATAAAATGATTATTTCCAGATCCCTTTCGTTGTCATAAACGTGTTGGAAACATGGAAGGCATTTTTTCATTTATGGATACTTAGAGGACATTATATGTTAAGTTTTAGGCTTTTATTTTCCAGTGGTGGTTCATGTCCCATTGCCTCCATTTTAAAGCGGCTGTGTGGGTAAGGTATTTAAAAAAAATTGTAGAAATTGCTGGACTTGGGAATACAGTTCCGTACGAAGAAATAATTTCAACTTGAAAAAACACCAAACTTATTCTTTAATGGGGTGACATTCTTTCAAAGGACAAATGAGAATAACCAGTTAAACTAATGTGCATGTCTTTGTGATGTTAGAGGAAACTCCAGAAAGACGTATAACATGAAAATGTCATACAACATGATTTATGTACAGTATTTCTCCATGCCATGCAACGTTTGGTTACCTTACCTGTCAAATTTGTTGTTTCTAAGTGTAACTTTTTTATTTTTATATTACAGGTATAATAGTTACATTGATATTTTTCTTATAAATGATTCATTGATGGTAAAAATATGGTGTGGGTTTAACTCTGTTTTCTGCACTACTTCATGTCTCAGTATGTAGTTCATTTATAACACAACCATAATCAATAAAGGACATTTTCTTTCAGAATGCCTCTTGCAGTACCGTTTTCTGATTATTTTGTCCCCTGATAATAATTGAGGTTGGCAGACCTTTCAGTAGATCTCTGCCTTCAGCACCAATAAAACAATTGGAAGTATTGTGGAGTGTGAATTTGAGTTTTTGTTGGGGAATGCAGGCTTTGAATAAAACACTTGGTTTTTGGTCAAAGTGAAACAAAGACTTCACTACAGTTATGTCAGACTCATGGAAGTGTGTCACATACTCCACAGCAGCAGCACACCTACCTTCAAACTCTTTCATTCCCAGTGATAGGAATACAGAAGAAGAGCATTCAGAATTTAGAAAGCCACTTGTTTTCTAGTTCTTTACCAAAATATTCTTTATTCATAGAGGTGATTTGCCAGTATTCACAAGTAAAAAATGAAACTGTATTATTTGAATTGCAGTAAGTCTGTCTGCTTTCTGTTGCCTGTTAATTTGCTCAAGAAAACAGCCATCTCTGACACCCCAGTATGCTCGACCCTTTACCTTCAGAATATTCAGATGTGGCAGTACTCTATTTTGATCTCATATATGATTTTCAAAGACTTACAGTATAGCTGTCTTAGTTAGTTTTTATCTGTCTCTATAATTCTGACATCCATTTAAAGGTTCAAGTGTTGGTGCTTAACAACCCAGCTTCCTGCTGCTCTAATTTACCACCTGATCCCTCTGTTTTGCTACAGCTGCATGAGGATGGAAGACTGGGTGAGTCCCAGTAACATGTAGTGAACTTCCAAAATGTAGTATCTCTGAGAGGCACATCTTCTTTTTATGTTTAGAGGACTAGAGAAAATGGGAGAAGTACCAAATGGTCATCTCACTAGCTGTTAAGTTTCCACGGTTTCCTCTGGTATGCATAAACTAATAATTTCCCTTAACACAGTACAAGTTCACACATAGATTTGTAAATATGTGAAGACTGATTTCATGCTAACCTAATAAGATTAGACCGTTTTAACATCTTGCCTTAGAAAATTGATGTGGCTTCAGATTTTATTTTGTTTTTTTAAAAAGTTTTTTTTCTTTCTATTTTCTGGATTGTTGGTGAATAGAATAAAAATATTGATTGCTTTCAAAATTATGATTTAAAAACTGCTATTTGGTTTTACACATAATCAATGTGTTAAATTGCTTATTGAGATTGTTATCTATATATATTTTAAAATGTTTAAGTTATTTAATCTCCTGCTTGGTAAAAAAAAAAAAAGTGGAAATGACCCCCCAGGTTCAGCTTGTACAGTATTTCTCACATGTTGTTTTTTATGCTTGTACTTGCTCCTTTGTACTGTTTATGTCAGGAAATGAACGGACAAACTGTATAAGAAACAATTAAAAGGAAAGATATATAGCACTTTAAAACCATGTGAAAATTTTCTTTTGAAAGTAAACCACAAAGTGCAGTGTTGGTCTTGAGTGCTAAAAAGGAGAGCTAATTTAAGGAGTTCTGTTTAAAGTACTAATGCATTAGAGCTGACCGTAGTACCCTGGAGTGGGTTCTTACTTGCCTGTGCTAATCAGCATGCAACATGTCGCCACTTTCCGATACCTCTTAACAGCCTTGGATTAGATCTAGTAGCTTTGATGTTTATGTTTGTCTAGTGTTGTCATTTTTTTTAATTATAAAATGTATACCAAAACACGTCAGATTCTAGATGTGAACCAGTACATCATAACCTTAATTGAGTTGGACGCCATACATTACACTCTATAACACCATCTCGGCCTCTTTGGTATCCCAATTTATTGTTAAACTATTTGTGTCCGTTATGACTCCTATGTCTCCTTCATAAAGCATGCATACTTGCCCTGATTCCAATTTTGTGTAACTGCAATCAATATTTTTATTTCTCCTTAAGTATAAAATTTTACTTTTGTTTATGTTAAATTTCTTCATTTGCCAAATATTTGCTTAAATGATTAAGTATATCATGGTTCATAGGGATTTGTGTAACTGTAATTTACCTTAAACTCTCTTTAATTTATATACGTTTAAAAGAGCAGTGTTGATAGAATTGACTTGGTCCTTAGTGATTCCTGAGATATGTCTTTATCTTTTGCAGATGGGTCAGATCTGGCTTCCATAAATATGTTTTCTTCTTGGTGTGCAGTATATGGCTTGACACTGATATAGTTATATCACATACTGTATGTAATTTTATTTATACAAGCATTGTTATGAGATCCATTTGATTGAAGTCAAGGTGACAAGGGCTGGCGCGTATCCCAGGCAGCACAAGGCGCAAGGCAGAAACCAGCTATGGACAGGACACTAGTCCATCTTATAGGTTAATCACACCATGAAATCACAGAAGGTTAATTTTCTGAAAAAAACATCGACTGGGAATGGAATTTGGATGCTTAATGTATCTAGTGTAACTGTACCTCTTTTATGTAAAATATGTATTATAAATGTATTTACACAGGATTAGCAACCATTAAATCTCCATTCGTTGTTTTTTATTTTTATATTTAAAAGACTCTTCTGCTTAGTTTGATGCCATAAGTTGTTGCCTTTTCTTTTATTTTAGGCAAAAAAAGCACTTGGCAAAAGGATCCTAAACAGAAACTGGCATTCTACTTTTCCCACTATGAGGTCCTATTTAACAGTGGAGGTCCATTTCCAGCTCACTGAATCATAGAAAACACGTGGCATAACTGAACTTTAAGTAATCCTCTCTTTATCAATTACCCACAGGAGCTGAAGTTTTTAGACAAGCTTTTCATTGTCAGTACAATTTCCTGCCCTAAATTGTTTGCCATTCAGTATCCCTCTGTGAAAGCAGTCTGGCCTCCCTGATTATGTTTTCTGTACAAGTTGTGAATATTTCCGAGACCACTTTTATAATTTTCGAGGATATTTCACTGTACATTGATGAACTGGAGAACATTTAATAGAGGTTTGGTTTGCACCAAGAGACTGTATTGGATATGAAAGACATCTACTCTCTACATAATACTCACCCAAAATGTTACCTGTATAGCTGTAAGCCTTCTTAGATATCGACAGCAGTAAAAAGCATCCAGTGCCTGCTAAGTGGAGCAGAAAGACAAGTTGCTAAGTGTTTTATTCCCCTTTATGAGCCTTTTATAAGTGGCTGCCACTCTTATAAAAATCCTTTTCAATCACAGGGTTATAATCCATAAAATATTGATATTTATTTACTCAGTTGCCAGTCCTTTCTATAAATGACCGTTTTATTCTACTGAAGTACCATATCAGTTTTTTTTCCATTGTCTGTTCAATCCCTTATTAATTTAAGAGAAGTGCAACTAAAAAAATGAATTTGAAACCCTCACCACTGATTCAATGTATGACTGTGTGGAAATCACTGAAGTCAACTTGTGCTTACTATTTAAGTCAATATGAGATATTTTCACTCATTCATAATTTTAAATTCCTTTTAAGTACCATACATATCAGAACCAGTCCCAGAAACAAAGACCTCTGTGCATCTTTTGGCTGAAGACAGGATGACAGTCCATCACACTTTGATGATAAACATTTGTCACAAGTATGTTTACTTATTGTTTCAAATTGGTTGCCTGTATACATTATATATTTGGCCCTTAATTACTACTTGCCATTTTTGCCACATTAGTGACATTAGTTATCAATTATATTCGTAAATTGAAATTTTCTAGTCTGCCTTTACCTTTTCATGAGGTTTAACTTGAGGTATTTAGGCAGCATAGATATTTTGCTTTTGTTTTAAAGTTTTTAAAATGCAAAAAAAAAAAAACCCACAAAAAAATAACCTGACTTGTATCACAGAGTAGCAGTGAACCCAATATTTATCCCAGCAGGAAAGTCCTCAAAGGAACCATCTTGACATCTTTTGCAAGGCACACTCACTCATGCCAAATAATCCTATTTTCAGACCTGTTTATGAGCTTTTCTTTGTGATTTTTATTGCTATTTTCCCCCTCACCGTTTTATTTTCTTCTCCCACTTAGTACAACTCTGGGTTTGCACTGTCCAGATGAAAAGCCATTAAAGGTGCTTTTTCATTCATTTTCATTTCATTAGAGATTTCTTTGGCAAACATTAAAAGAAGGATAGACCACACCTCAGTTGGTTTATTCATTTTTGTATCTGTTTACCCTTCTTCATTTTTATATTTAGATCTGGTGCAGTTCAAATATTATAGAAAGGTCAGAGATAACATTGTTGGATAAAAGATTGGGAGCATGCACTGATTACAACACCCACCACACGACGAACCACACGGATTGAGATCCGAGTACAGCTGTGCAACGGGTGACACCTCGGCACCACACTGAAGAGTGTGAGATTGTTTTTTAATACTGTAGCTGGGGTGCCAGTCCTGCCAACAACCCCCAGGTTTTCCCTGCAAGTTGGAGGATCTGATTGCCGGGCTGGATGCAGATTAACGTCATACCCAGGACAGGGCAATTGCAGGTTTAAGGGCCTTCTGTCATTTTATGGGATTCGAGCCAGCAACCTTCCGATTACCAGTGCAAATCCCTAGCCTCAGAGCCACCACTTCGCCACTGTTGGATAAAGCTGTCAGAAATCAATTTAGTATTCCACTAACCTGCTTCAAAGTTTTACATAACTTACATTTTGTAATTTCCTTTCCACCAAATTCCTTACAGGCATACAGAGGTACACTGGTTTACTTTAGTAACTAGTATCTGAAGGTCTGGCTTTCTTTGGCTCCATTGCACATGCACTACCTCTCAGAAAGGCCTCCTAGAGCAGGTGCTGTTGTAGCCACTTGTCCATATCACACATCTCTTTGATGTGTTTTTTTTTCTTTTAATGAATAAAAGCATAAGAAAAAGGAACCAGGTTTCTGTGCATGACTGTGCCACTTTTTCTGCCTCATTTATGTTACTGGATAAGTAATAGTTTTCCTTCCCTTCCCCTCCTCTGAACCCAAAAGTGCTTTGATTTTCTTTATGTGAGATGTTTTTTGAGAGTTTACAATTGATGTGAAAATTGGCTTGTAGCACCGGTAATGCATGACGTAGACTGCTGTGATCTCCGTGGGAGATGGCAGCATCGTACACTTTCATATGAAAGCATACTTTTTACTTTTCATCTAGAGTGATCTGAAGTATTTGTGCAGTCCATAAATTTGGAAGGAGGGTTGGTTCATGATTGTTGCTTGGGTGTATTAAAAAATAAAGTTTTAATTTATTAAAAGCAAGACTTGATGGTATGAGACATACATTTAGTTCATGTGCATTTCTTTTATAAAATACTAAATTACTCAGTTTCACATTTTGATGATATTTAAGACTGAGACAACAGTCACAAGCCCAGGATGTACTCTCTATTTGATTTAAGTCGCAGAGTCCATTTTAGGTAAGTTTTGCGCTTAACTAAAAATATCATAAACTTGTTTTTCCTGTAAACATTGCAGGTGGTGATCTGCATTATATACCAGAAATAATGTGGTGGACACTGAGCATAAACAAAGTGTTCATTGAAAACTCTTACTGGCTAGTGAAAACTTCAAGAGATGCAACCTGCAGTTGCCATTTGATCATATGAATGAGACTTTGAGGAGGATATTGTCTCCTTTTAACATTTTGTAGCAAAAATTTGCTGTTGGGTGTTAAGCATTTAGCCATCACATTTCAAAAGAGGGTATATTTTCTGGCATTGGTCACAAAGGCAACAAGTTTAAAAGACACCTAAGTGCAGCTTAGATTTTTCAGTTTTAAAGTGAGAAAGAAACCACATTTGATTTATCATTTTTTGTTTAGATTCCTCCATCGTTCGGCTTTCTTTGACATTTCGTCTGACAAGGTTTTTTTTGTTTTTTTTGTATTACCCTGCTGATAAATTTTACCTTGACGGTTTTGAAGGATGGTGTAGTAGTGAATGTTGGGAAGCCCTGTTCATTAATTTTCACTAAGAGTAGCATTGGTTCGTGAAGTTAATTTTGTTTGTTTTAAGAATATTTTAAGGTCCTTATTTGGAAGGCAACTTGGGAAATGGAGGGAAGGGATTTACAAATATTTTGTATTTTTCGGCTATCAGAAGAGCAGAATTTTTCACATTCATTGCTATTTTTGTTTCAAGACATCACAAATAAAAAAAAAAAAAAACTCAGGAGTTCAGGCTAAATCAAATATTTCATTCTCATAGTCTCTAACGCTGGCAGCTGACTTTGCATTCTTTTAATTTATTTATTTCCCACTTTGTAAATGACACACTCTTTCCTTTGGTGAAAGAGCTGCACTGAGACTCACTCTGTCTGGTGATTTCTCTAAGACGGAGAATTAGACAAAAGCTTCAAATAATTTCCTTTTGACTGCCTCATAATGAAAGCACTTAATTCTATTCAGGCATACATCTTAAAGACACTCACTAGCATGAAAATAAAATGGATAATTGTACGGATGAAGCTGATGAGTGCAGCGAAGAATCAAACACAATATTTAATAACTGTGTGCCCCATTAGATTTAGCTGCTTTTATTTCTTTATTTTTTTACTTGTGTAATCAGAATACAGATCTACTTGATTTTTTTATTCTGGTTAAGTTGATGTCATGCTTTATATTTGTTTCTTTGGAAGCAAAGCCTTCCTTAGTTTGAGTTTCTTGGCCAGAAGTACAATTGACTGTAGAGAACAAGAATAAAGAAAAGATGGTGGGGCGGGGTTCCCTCCTGTTCATTTTGCATTGCAGGCCAGTAGTAGAAATCATTCCAATGTACCCAGCAGAGGAACTCTGAAAGGCACAGTCTCTTGTGGGTCTTGAAGTCTGCTTCTAATGGTTACTCCTGCCTCCATCCCATAATGGCAGGAGATGTAGCCCTTCAAATATGGATTCAGGTTTTCTTAAGCCATCCATCATCCCCAGAATGACTTTTGGGGAGCTCCAGAATGTGTCCTCTTAATGAAACACACAGGTTTCTTCCTTTAAGAGAACATTGGGCTTAGAGTTGAGATGTGATATGATTAAGAGTTCATTAGGAAAAAGAGTAATGTGCTCAGGACTTTGGAAGTTTGAGGTCCAAATCAATGCTTTAGCCACATCTCCTATAAAGTAATAAGGGATTGAACAGACAATGGTAGAAAAATAGATATGGCACTTGAGTAGAATAAAAAGATCATGTATACAAAGGACTGGCAACTGAGGTTTTTTGCTAAATATGCTGTGCTAGTACTGGACTGCACTCCTGTTAGAAAAGATGGTTCTGTTTATATTAAAAAAAAAATCTATATATGTATGTATGTGTGTGTGTGTATACATCTTATATATAAACGTCTACGTGTGGAAGTGTGTCGGTCTGTCTGGTCCACAAGTGAGAGATGAATTCGGGGTAAGGGCTCCACCTTTGAGGATACACAAGCGAGGCCAGCACATTGGCAAAACAAAACCTTCGAAGAGTCACTCACTTAGCGGCTAATTCAAAAGCGAGGTGAGCACATCGGCAAAACGATATCCCTTTTACTTTTCCTCCCACCACTAATACACAAGCGAGGTGAGCACGTCAGCAAAATGAAACCTCAGAAGAAAGACAAAGTCACTTAGCTGCTAATGCACAAGCGATGCGAGCATTTATATATATATATATATATTGTGACACTACAGGGCACTGTCGCTCCTCTAACCCGACAGACAGATGTCCAGGACACCAGGTAAAACTACTAAAAGGTATTTTAGTTCCTTTTTCTCTCTTATAAATAGTGACTCTAAGCACTACAGCCACCATAAACAGGCAAGTAAATAAGCACTATAACTAAACAATAATCCCATGCAATTCGTTCCTCCACACCTCCCAGCAAGCTCTGTCTTCTACCTCCCAACTCCAACTTGCATGCTGGGTTCCAAGCAGTCCTTTAAATAGTCCTTGACCAGGAAGTGCTTCTGTTCTTCCTACCACGTGACTTGTCAGCACTTCCGGGTCAGCTAGAGAATTCAAGATCTTTAATTAGCCTGAAAGTACTTTGGGGCTTCCATCCTCGTGACTACCTAGTACTTCAGGGTTATAGTGAAAGGATGAGTCTCAAGGTCCTTCGACAGCTTCTCCTTCTGGCACCCAACAGGACTGAGAAACCAAACTCCAAGTCTCAGGATGCCAGCTCCAGGGGAGCTGCCACCCACCGTTTTGGGGGAGGCAGTGTCGACAACTAGCTGCCTTCCCCCATCCTTCCATTTTAGGGGTGTCTCAGCTGGGTTGAGCTCCCGGCCGTCTCTCACAATATATATAATGTACTTACATTTCGATATTTATTTACAGTGCACTCCATAATGTTCGGGACTTGATTTGTATTTGCATACATTTCAGCTTCATCATTTAGAAATAACACGTGTTATATATGGTCCCCCACATTATTTAAAAAAAAAAAAATATATATATATATATATATATATAATATAGAAATTTTTTTAGGTGGGTGTTTTTGTATTGTATTTATTGCCTTATCCCATGTGTGGAGATGTTTCTAGCCCACACACTTTAATAAAAATAAAAAGAGCACTAAAGTAATGCTTTATCTTGTAATTATTTTGAAAGTGTTACATTATTATTATTTTTTTTTTCGCATATTGGGTTCTTTTCTTACTCTTTTTAATTTGGGTTTTCTCTTTTTCAATTAATGTATCAGTGAAATTCTTTATACCATGGTGTAAACATGGTAAAAGACTATGTCACAAAAAGACTTTTAACTAACGTGTTATTTTTCAGTTTTTTTTGTTTTCTTTTTCCTTTTCCTCATTGTAGCTATGGCTGTTAAGTTTAGTTATACATTAAAATCAATCTCATATTTTTGATGTATTATATATGAAATGAACATATTACTTTAAGGCATTCAGTTCTGTTAATTACAAGGTTACTGTGTCTTTTTTTTTGGCTGTGTTCTGTAAAAGTAAAATCAAGGTTAGTTGTGCTGCCATCAAGATGTGATCTCCTGTACATTTCTGCTCCCTTTAGCCAACTACAAATCTTCCTTCGTCATCTTAAGACCTGCTAGTTTGTATTGCGTTAAGTAAATGTTCAGGTTTTTCCTCTGTTGACCCCTTTTCCGAGGCTTGCTTATTGTTCTGACCACTATATACCATGTTGCACGAATATTACTATTTCTAATAAGGAATGCACTTTTTGCTAATTTACTTAATATGTATTTATTTTGATTGCAAAATGTCAATGTAATTCTAAAATAGGAAATCTATTTTTAATTTCTTTAGTTTTTTAGTCTTTGTGTCCTTCAAGGTGTTAATGTAGAGGACTTAATCTTGCTAGTTTTTTTTTCTCATTTCAGAAGATTATTTAATAGAATAACAAATTGTGTGATCTTTCTGGTTTGATTTATTGACATATGACTTTTGCTGAATTTATCTTATACAAGAGAAATGAGATAATAACTTGGCATCATGAACCGCTTTTGCAGTTGCTCTAAAACAACAAAACTTATTTAATTAGCAGTTTTAAGAGTAGAGTTTGCACTTTCCCCCCATGCCTGTGATAGGTTTTCTGGGGGTACCCTGGATTTAGCCCTACATTCTAAAGATTTGTTAGGATCTTTGACAGCTCTGTGTGAGTGTTGGTTCATGTGCGACCAGGCAGGCAGTAAGCATAGTGGTTAAGGCTTTGGACTACAAACCCTGAAGTTGTGAGTTCAAATCCCGCTACAGACCCTTTGTGACCATGAGCAGTTCACTTTACCTGCCTGTGGCCCAATTAGAAAAGAAAAAAAATATAACCAGTTGTATTTCTCCAATAGCAGGAACTTTAGTGTAGTTCTAGTAACAATTTCTGAAATTAAAGAAAATTCTGTGGCATCAGAACATATATCAGAAAAGCTGAGTGTTTATAGCTGCACTAATCGACAATGCATTTTTCAAGAGATTATTTACGGCCAATATCATTTAGTTTGCTTTCTGCTAGTGAGAAGTGAAGTCATTTCTTAATCTCCACGCTGGATATCAGCACTGAATGTTGTTTCTTTGTCAAGGCATTGCATTTGATTGATATGTGAATTGCTAAAGATGTCTTTATGCAGTTTGTGTTGAACGTTTTTGTGAAAGTATCATGGAAATCCAATAGTTGTCCTTGTCGTCTTTATTTCAATGTCAGCATTTCAGCCTGTAGTGTCTTATTTTTTTTATTAAATATGTATACACATCTGTTTTGCTGTAATTGATTATGTTTAGGAGCTCTGGGTTATGGTAAATTAATTCTCCTGACAGAAGCTTCACCATGATGCAGTGGTTAGCAGTGCTACCAGATTGTACTTCATCTCCAGTTCATTTCTATGCAGGGGCCTAATTGTGGATGCCCCCCCATTCATGTGGGATCCTCAAATAGTTGTGTTTTTATGTTTCAAATAAAAATAAAAGAAAGAAATCAAAAGAAGAGTTAAATGAAATGGAAAACAAAGGACTGAAACAAAAAGATTTCTAACTTTGAATGTTTTATTTTTTTTTAATAGCTTTAAAATAATACCCTTATTTGCCAAAATAATTGTATTGTTAATGCTAATAAGAATATCTCCAACAATTAGCAGAATTTTTTAAAATATAAAATATTACACCAAATAAAACAGATGATTAACTTAGTCGGATAAAGGAAAAAAAGTACAGTTTCACAATGGCAGGTCTCTAATCGTAAAGTTTGATGCCTAATGAAACAGTAAATTACAAATATTATAATTGCAAAGAAGAAAAATTAATGTAGTAACATCAAATGTACCTGAAATCATGGCTAAGTGAGCCTGAAAATCTTAGAAAGAATCAATGCAAAACAAAAAAAATCTTTCAAATCAAATCTGGTGAATTTTAATGTAGTAAGCTTCAGAGAAGCCAAAGGTCACCTCGAAAGAGTAATCGATTTAAAAAAAGTGATTTTAGGAAATCCTTATTTTATGGTTGTGTAAATGTGAGTCTAGGAAAATAGTGACATTGTAGAGCTTAAATATTTTAATACTCGTTAGTATGGTTAGCGTTTTTCATCCCTGGTTTATTTCATTTTGTTTTGTCAGTGTGTCAATGTGAGCTGCCAGTCTTTGCTTTTCTTCATTATGGTTTCAATTCATTTTCTGTCATGTCAAATGTCATTTGTCTTGAGTGACGCTTTGATTAGTTTGCTGAACATTTAATCATTTAATGACGCAGGCTGACTGGTGTGCACACACTATTTTCTTTCATGCTCTGTATATGAGTGTGAGTTCATACCTAATATAGCCATAAGTGACCATAAGCCCATTCCCAGCTTTAAAACTGCGAGTGATCTCCAACAGTATTTCACATTCTTTTAATTGCATAAGTCAGTAACAGAATACTGTAATTTGTAGTGCAGCTGGAAAATGTATAGCTTTGATTGACAGAGCAAGGCAGGCAGGCAGGGATTTGAGAAGTAATTAGTTACAGTTTATTAATAGCATCTCGCCACCACCATGAGTGTTTCTTCATGCCATGAAACTTTAAACATGTGCTGTCCTTCATTTATGGGTTATGTAGTTTTGGGTATGATTGTCTAATATGTGGACCTCTTGATTGTTCCCGTTGTTATTGGAAAGCAGAAATGCTTACAAGAAGAACTGGGACAGTGAAACGACATGACTTTCATGAAGTTTTCTTTGCTGGGAGTAGGCTGGCTTGACTTTTTCAACACATTGTCCCTCTTGCACCATCAGATGTTCTCAAATCCTTTTTAAGACTCATTTAATGCCACAATATGGGTGTTAGATTAATGTGCTGGTTTAGCAACATGCTGTTTCCCCTTTGTATGTGTATCATAACACACAGCAATTTCTTTGTGGAATAGCCAGAACAAACCTGTTTATTTGCAAAATAGAAAACTGTGAAACAGGCAAAATACTTTAAAGGGCAACTTGAAAAAAATGTTTCATTTAGAAAATACTACTGTGCACAAGGACCTCGCTATGCTTCCCGTTTCTTTCTGGGGTTTCCTTTCTCAGTGTCTTTGCTTGTGTGTACGTCAGGAGGCTCAAGTTTCATCTCCTAACCATAAGACAAGCTATTAGGTTGATGAGCAAAACTAAACTCCCCTGTTTGTGCTGAGTGTGCCTTTCGATTGATTGGCATCCCCATACAGTGTTGGTTCTCCATTTGATAAAACACGATGTAACATTCACAAACCACTTTAAGGAACACTTCCACAAATTGCATATAGTTTTGATCTCTTAGTTACCCCCAAGATGTTCATAGTGATGTCTGACAAAAAAAATCTATCTCATGTTTTCATGGAGAATGAAGAGAACACTGTTTCTGATATGATTGGCTTCAAAAGGGTGCCATGAGCGGCCAGCACTGGAAAAACAGAAAACAATACTAACTCATATATGAAAAAAAATGTCAGTTTACTTGTGTCATATAATTCACTTGTCAGTTATCCAGCTGTTTGCTCACAATGTCCAAAATGTGCAGTGCATGCTAAAATATTGTTAAATAAATAAGAAAACAAGAGAATTGCATGAACTTGAAGTGGCGTTCAAGTGAATTTGAGCTGCTTCTTAGCCATCACTGCAAACAACATGTGGTAAATAGCTGAGAAAGAAAAGATAATTTTTCTGGCAGTGTTTGGTTCAAGGGCAGGAAAGAGTACTAGACAGGGTGTCAGTCCATCAGAGGGCCAATGCGGAATGGCCACTCAACCAAACATGCATGTCTTTGGGAGTTTGATAGGGGTAAATCGAGCAACCAGTTGAAAACCCATTCAGATATGTGGAAAATTGCAGATGGCACACCATCAACAACCAGGTGTAGGACTTCAACATAGGGTGCTCACTACTTGAGACACCGCTCTAAAAACTGCGTCACGATGCAACCATTTTTGTTTCTTCATATTCATCTCCTGGAGGAAATTTAAGGAAGGGGAAAGCACATGATTTGAGCTGGAATGTTTTTTTCTTTTGTTTCATATTGCTTAGGGCACTGCAGCAAAACTCACAGATATCTGCCCATCGAGCTGCTGACTGCCGGGCAGAAGGTGCTTGAGTCATGTCAATGTACCAGAATTCATTAAAGCAGGACAACATGAATTTTATTTCTGTTGCCTTTTTGCACTCCTTCACAAATACACCTACTATATGTTTGAGGTTCCTTTGTTATGTGGTTACAGATTGGATGAAGCAAGTTAATATAGGCAACTAGAACATCATCACTGTAAGAACAGAGGAACTGTGTCCTTTTTCACCTGTAAATGACTATCCAGCTAGGCGGGAGCTGTTACTGTACAGACATATGGCATTGTTCAACATAAGCCATGTACATGAGTCCCCCACCACCCCATCCTGCTCTCCGTCAACTGAAATCAAATGTGCCTAGTAAATCTTAACCCTGATTGCATCTTAAATCTGTGAGACATAAGTGACCAGCGCCTGTCCAGCTCACCAGATCAGTTGAAGACCTTTGTTCTTAAGAAAATTTGGGCACCATTATTTCAAAAGAGAAGCAGCCAGGCTGGGGCACAAAATACTTGGAAACCAGTAACTGTTGCTTAGTATCTCCATTTGAGAGAAGATGCACTGTTGTGTAAAGACTGGGTAAAAGTGATTTCTCAACATACACTTGAAGTGTGGGTGATTTGTTTGAACTAGTTAATGGTCATTATTACCCTGTTCAATCTAATTTTAGGGTTGCAGGTTGTTGGGCATAAGTGGGTGAAGTCCATTCCAGCAGCAGTGTGAAGAAGGTGCCCACCGTAGTTGGGAGTCCAGCGCTCAGCTTGGCAAATTTCTCTGTGCACCATCACAACCAGGCCAGTTTCAGTTCACCTGACCTGCATGTCTTTGGGTCATTAGCTGTGAACAGGTCTTAACAGCCACATACAGTAAGAGAAAGGTTAGAAGAAACTTGTATCTGGCTGATGGCAACCTGGGATTTTTTTTTTTTATTTTTATTTATTTTGTTTGCTGTGGCTGATTTTAGACCAGCTGATGCAGAATTTAATACTTGGGTAAATGTACAGTAAGCTGTAATGCCTGCTGTGAGATTTGCAAGATAAGTAATAATTCTAGACTTCTGTTGCCATTAATTGAATGTGGTCCTTTAATTAAAACCTGTGAATGTCAGACAAAGCCTCATGGGGTAAAAAAAAATATAAACTCTTAATTAGAAGTAGGTGCTTGTTAAGTGAAATCTGAAGCCTACCAACCAGCCAAATACAATCACAAAGGCTGTGAGCCCCCTGACGGTTTGATTCTTAATAAACTGAACATTAATGAATGACAACTTTTTAGGTGTGTTGCAGGTCATCTTACCTTTATTTTTGGATCCAGCTTTGTTCTTTTCATTATAATGAGATCAGCCTTGTAGCATGTCACCGTTAACTCCCTTAGCAGTGAAACTCGTAGCAATGGCAATGAAATACAGGACATAAAGTAAATGGGTCACATGTCATACAATATAGTGTGTTTTTCGATAAATGTGACTGAAAAACTCCAAGGTCCAATTGATGTACTTTTCAGGTAAATATCAAATCAGTTTTTCTATTGGTGGATTCCAGATTTTCTTTTTACTGCACTTGATTTAATTTGGCTAAACATTGGGTCAGCCACAGAGCACAAACCAGCATTTGACAGGCTGCTTTGCTGCCATTCTTCCACTTTCTCATGTACCATTGCAGACTGAGTGTGCAGATCCCATAAACTCTGTTGGGCCCTGGGCTGGTTTATGCTTCTTTATGTTTTAACCTGCCTGCTGACTTAACGTCAGGTGGCTTCACCCTACTCTGTGAGACGTTACCTCCAAGTTAGCTCTTGTTCCCTTCCTGCCTGCAGGAAATGGCTAATTAGTCAGTTTCTTTGTGTTCTCCAGCTGGGTTCTGGCGTAGGCTGCCAGTGGGAGCAAAAGCCACGTCATGCTACATTTCCCACCCTGCATCACTGAGCACCAGTGGTGCAAGATCTGAGGATTGGATTTGACTTCTTATTCATTCTTTATACTATTAAGAATCAATACTCAGCAACACAGTGATACTAGGAATGACTATTTTAAGAAAGACACTTCAGACTACATTGTTAATGTCCCGGGATTTTCTTGTCATTAACTTAATCTTCTTATTGTGTCTTTTTAACTATATGCATTTCTGTTTATTGATGATTTCACTCCAAGGATGACTCTGTTTTTTTATGAGTTCATTTCAAAGGATGACTCTGTTATTGAGTGACGCACATTTTTATTACTTTGAAACACCTCCGAGCAAAACTTTAACACCCCAGATGGAGACATCTGCACAGCCTACCTGAGTAAATGCACCCACTGTTTAGGCAGCCAGGAGTTCTGCAGAATTCTGTATAAAAGAATTTAGAAGGAAATCTGGTTGATGGAATATTTTTTTTTTTTTTTTGCTTGGAGCAAAATGTTTCTATTTTGTATATGTGATTATAAAGAAAAATAACCATACATCAAAGAGCAATGGAAGTCGTGCTCTTTGCTGAATAATGTTCCATTAGTATTTGGATCAGGTTATTTAAAAAAAAAAAATCTGAGTCTGAAGCAGATGAGAAATGGCTGCATCCTGATTCCAAGAAGATGGTTGCTAAGCAACTTCCGACCACGTCTCCCTTCTGCATAGCAGAGCTGGATTGGAAAAAGTGCATCTGCTCCTTGGAGCAGAATGAAAGCTTTCCCCTTGGTGTTAGACTCCGACTGGCATCTACCACCATTAGATAGTTTGACCCCCTCCCTCCCCTCAACCGCCGCCGCACCTTCTCTCTGACAAGATGAAACGCATGCTCCTTTTAATTCACACAGCAAACTATTACTAACTGGAATCTGGTGACCCTTAAATAATGTGCTTTACATGAAAGCCTGTGAGAAACAGTTGCCCATTTTATGACTGGTTTAAATAATTTAGATTGGTTGCTCTGGGCCTGTGATGCCTTAAAAATTCTGAGTGATTTCTGAAACATTGAGCATGCTCTGAGAGAGACAAAAGTAAGCAAACAGAATGGAATGTTGATAGGAATATTCAAAATGTGCTTGCAAATCTATTAATGTCATCACCTGTCTTTGCAAGGTGTATCTACACCATAAATGAGCCATTGACTATTCCATCATCATCACCCCCCTATCTTAAAGACTTCAAACCACAAACGGCTCCAATAAAATGACTGTGCCAAGCCATGTGTACCTGACATTGTAATGTCAGTATCAGTTGCACAGCCTTCCAGAACTTACTATATAATTTTTCCCTAGTTTTTGCATACTTGGACATTTTTAAACCCCCTTATTCTTACACTTTGTGCAGGGCCATGTGAGGCATATAGAAGCTTGACTGTTATATCTGAATATTTTTTCATTTTCATTTAAACATATTGTCTTCTATAGGAAGATGAAGATAGTTATTTTCCTCTGTTATTTCCTCCATTATTTTTTGTTCCAGTAGCAACTCTTCTCGTATGTGCTATTGACCCATGCTGTATATGACAATGGTGTTCATTATAGCTTCACAAAGAGAACACTTGGTGACACTACTTATTTTAAAAGGTTCATCAAATCTTGATGAATTGGTCATGTGAGAGGTGACAGTTGAACATTAATGCCCAGTGGAGATGTGAGGTCTTTTTACTTAGATACTTGTAACATGAACAAATTCTACTTTGATATGTCATTTTCTTTTCATCTACCTGTCCTGAAAAGAGACAGCTGTGCCAATTGGCAACCTTTCTATATTGCTTATATTTTATTGTTTTATATACTCAAGTAAGCAGGCCCACATGATTTCTGTCTCCTTTAATAAATACTTATATACATTCTCAGGTTTGCTTAATCCATTTTTTGGATGCAGTAGGCTGAAGCTTACCCCGGCAGCACTGGTCACAATGTGGGATACAACGGAGTAATTCTACAGGCACACACTCAAACTTGGTCACATTGGGGCTGATTCAGTGTCATTAGTTAGCATAACATAATGTTGTTTGGGATCTGAATGGAAAACAGGTACTTGGAGGAAAAACTTTTAATCAAATGTAACATTTCTTGCCTGAAGAAGTGGCCTGAGTTGCCTCAAAAGCTTACATATTGTAGTCTTTTTAGTTAGCCAGTAAAAGGTGTCATTTTGCTTGACTTTTCACTACATTCATAAAGGCTAACACGGTACAACACCCTAGTACTACAGACATACAAGACACTGAAATGTACCGCTACTACATGTCCTCTAAATTGAATTTATTGGAATTGTTTTAACTCATAGATTTGTCATGAAGTGCTCTCTTCAGAAGGTATGAAAGTAACATGCAGGTACTACTGGTAAGCAAATGTTTGACAAGAGAAGACCATTATTCAACCTACCATAGACTGCTGTTCCCCGTTCACAAATGTCTTCTCAGTATAATCATGATTATAAAGTCTCCAAGGCTCTGCTTTTACGTGCCCAACTTGTTAATGTGTTCCAAATATCCAGATTTCAGTGAATGTTTCAAGTTTTCCCCTTATTTATTGTTCATGCTGAGTACATTTCAGACTAACAGTTAACATTCAGCCTTAATGACTTAACTTCGTCATTTAACTTCATGTCAGTTAACGGTCTGTTTTCTTAAACTAAAAAGTTTATGCTGCGCAGTCCTAGAACAAATCAAGGCAGATCTTCTGTGGACTCTTGTGTTCAGAGTCTTTAAAATGTGGGAGGTGACCCCTGATATTAATTGACATCTTCTGCCTGGGAGTTGCAATTTTTCAACAGTTTCTTGGTTAAAAGGAAAAAAAATGAAATTTGGAAAATGAGTGGGAGCAGCGGATTTCAATGGAAGCAGACTGGCTCCCCTTAATGGAATCGTTAGAGCTGGGGAACTGTTGAATAAGACCCCCTGCTAGACAGGGAGGCACAACTATATTATGATTTTTATCTTTAAATATCTTATCAACTCTGTTGTATAGTTTTGCATTGTGTTGTAAATAAATGTGGTGCTATGACAGACGTTAAAGCGTTTACATGCTTTATGGTGGGCAGTGTAGTTTCCTGGGTCACGTACTGCCAAATTACGCACTTTAACAGGTGGATTGACGTGCTGACCTAGTGTTCTTGTGGGGATATGTTTGCTCTTCCTAGCACAGAAATACATACGTGACAGTTTGTGACCCTAATGAGCTTGCTTCAGATTGCAGTCACCCAGGAAACTTTTACTTCAAATGATTCACGTCTTCTGTCAAAAAAATCAGAAGTTATAGGTTTACAGTCTGAGTGTTTCTATCCATTATACAGTATACACATATTTTAAATAGTTTTCTGTGTTTATACAGTGCATCCGGAAAGTATTCACAGTGCATCACTTTTTCCACATTTTGTTATGTTACAGCCTTATTCCAAAATGGATTAAATTCAGTTTTTTCCTCAGAATTCTACACACAGCACCCCATAATGACAATGTGAAAAAGGTTTACTTGAGTTTTTTGCAAATTTATTAAAAATAGAAAAACTGAGAAAGCACATGTACATAAGTATTCACAGTCTTTGCCATGAAGCTGAAAATTGAGCTCAGGTGCATCTGTTTCCCCTGATCATCCTTGAGATGTTTCTGCAGCGTAATTGGAGTCCACCTGTGGTAAATTCAGCTGATTGGACAGATTTGGAAAGGCACACACCTGTCTATATAAGGTCCCACAGTTGACAGTTCATGTCAGAGGATAGACATAGCATGAAGTCAAAGGAATTGTCTGTAGACCTCCGAGACAGGATTGTCTTGAGGCGCAAATCTGGGGAAGGTTACAGAAAAATTTTTGCTGCTTTGAAGGTCCCAATGAGCACAGTGGCCTCCATCATCGGTAAGTGGAAGAAGTTAGAAACCACTAGGACTCTTCCTAGAGCTGGCCGGCCATCTAAACTGAGCGATCGGGGGAGAAGGGCCTTAGTCAGGGAGGTGACCAAGAACCTGATGGTCACTCTGTCAGAGCTCCAGAGGTCTTCTGTGGAGAGAGGAGAACCTTCCAGAAGGACAACCATCTCTGCAGCAATCCACCAATCAGGCCTGTATGGTAGAGTGGCCAGACGGAAGCCACTCCTTAGTAAAAGGCACATGGCAGCCCGCCTGGAGTTTACCATAAGACATCTGAAGGACTCTCAGACCATGAGAAACAAAATTCTCTGGTCTGATGAGACAAAGATTGAACTCTTTGGTGTGAATGCCAGGTGTCACGTTTGGAGGAAACCAGGCACCGCTCATCACCAGGCCAATATCATCCCTACAGTGAAGCATGATGGTGGCAGCATCATGCTGTGGGGATGTTTTTCAGCGGCAGGAACTGGGAGACTAGTCAGGATAAAGGGAAAGATGACTGCAGCAATATACAGAGACATCCTGGATGAAATCCTGCTCCAGAGCGCTCTTGACCTCAGACTGGGACGACGGTTCATCTTTCAGCAGGACAACGACCCTAAGCACACAGCCAAGATATCAAAGGAGTGGCTTCAGGACAACTCTGTGAATGTCCTTGAGTGGCCCAGCCAGAGCCCACACTTGAATCTGATTGAACATCTCTGGAGATCTTAAAATGGCTGTGCACCGACGCTTCCCATCGAACCTGATGGAGCTTGAGAAGTGCTGCAAAGAGGAATGGGCGAAACTGGCCAATGATAGGTGTGCCAAGCTTGTGGCATCATATTCAAAAAGACTTGTTTTTTTTTTAATTGATGATTTTAATGTGATTTCTGTTTTTTTTTTATTTTTAATAAATTTGCAAAAACCTCAAGTGAACTTTTTTTACGTTGTCATTATGGGGTGTTGTGTGTAGAATTCTGAAGAAGAAGATGAATTTAATCCATTTTGGAATAAGGCTGTAACATAACAAAATGTGGAAAAAGTGATGCTCTGTGAATACTTTCCGGATGCACTGTATGTGTGAGTTTTGTCTTAAGTTCACATACCATGTGGAATAGTAGTGTGCCCCTGTGAATAATTAGTCTTATGCAAGCTGTTAACATTTTGTTTTTTTTAAAGTTTCCATTTTATTTCTTTTCGGTAGAGATAAAACCCTTTATATTTAGCATTGCACTTTAATGCACTACATGTGAGTGTGTGTGGTTTTTTATTTTATTTTATCAAATAAATGGAATTTTCTGCCTCTGGGTGTGACTGGTTGTGCAGCTGTGGTCTACTTGAACTTTGTCTCCTCTTACAAGTAAGTCCTATTCATTGTGTTGAACTTTTTTTTTTTATTATTTGTCAGACTCGCTAAATTAAGAACATATTGGGACAGTGCAGTTGTTGCTGTGGTGGGTCTGTGTGATTCTCTGAACCTGCCTCAGTGGTGTGTTGTGGACACTGAACACAACAGATGAGGTTGGCTCTTTTGTGCTGCAGCCAGAGCACTTGGGGGCTCTGCTTAAGTGTGTTTTTACATGCCATGCTGCCTAAGCCCAATAAACTGTGATAATGTACCACATCCTGCACAAGAACAATAAAAAAGTTGTAGCTAATGCTGGTCCTATGTGCTCATTTCTTAGTCAGATGATCCTGAAAGGTTCTTGTGAAGACTGTTGTTGGATTTTCCTGCTGTAGCTATTGCCAGTTGCTGCTTTTGCAGTGTGAGGTCCCTTTTAGAGAGTACGATTTGTATGGGAATAGCAAGGAATAGAACATTTATTTATATAGCCCATTGTCATACAAATTATGTAGCTCAAAGTGGTTTACAGGCTGAAGAAAGAAAAAAGAAAAATATAAAAATAAGATTAGGCAATACTAAGTATCAAAGAATAAAGTAAGGTCCAGTGGCCAGAAGGACAGAAAAAAACAAAAAAAAGAGGGCTGAAGAAAAAAAACAAAATTTGTAGGGGTTCTGAGGCCATGAGACCGCCCAAGCCCCACTGGACATTCTATCTAACATAAGTGATCTAAATCAGTCCTCATGGTTTTCAGGTTTCACATCTTAGAATTAAATGATGATGGCCATGTGGATATTTGGCCTTTGATCCATCAATGCAGAGAAAGTAGGCAGGCAGAGTAGGCAGAGAAAAAAGGGGTGTAACAAAGGCACTATATAGGCGCCTGACCCTACACAGATGGACACGGAGGAACATATAAAAACACAAAGACTTTATTTTTCATCACCCATGTGCGCACGTCTTCCCCGTGACCCACAGGCAATGCACATTCCCACAAAACACCAGTCCAACACACAGCAACACTACCTTTCTTCCTTTACCACCACTCCTTCCCAGGCTTCGTCATCTTCCTCCCAACTCTGGCTCCTCAAGTGGTGGTTGCTGACGCTTTTTATAACCCACCCGGAAGCGTTCCAGGTGCTTGACCACCTGGTCCTATTTGCACCTCCAGGTGGGGCTGAAGATTCGTCTAGCCAGGCTGCTGAGTCCATGCAGCTCCCCCTAGCGGCCATCCGAGCCCCCAACCAGGCTGTGGAGGACTCCATCTCCCATGGAGCCCTGCGGGTGGTTGGGGAATCACCGTCAGCCATGGAGGCTGCCACCAAGTGTCCCGGGGGAGGTACTGGACTGCCCATGGTGGCTTCCCCAGAACATAAGCAGCAGGGGCGTCCCTGCCAGACATGGGACCTGGCTGTCCTTCACAGGGGTTAGTATGGATCGCAGAGCTATGATAAAAATGATAATTAAATGCATATATAGAATATCAGGGTTACACGAAGAACAAAGAAGACAATTGTTAACTGACTGGCTTGAAATTGAATGTATTTAGCATCTAATGCACTGAACCCTTTAAACTTAATTTTACTATTGTGGGGCATGGGAGCCTAACCTAGCAGACAGTGTCACAAGGTAGGAAACAGCCCTAGACAGGATGTTCTTCACAGGCCACAGACTGAGATTCTCACTCTTGCTGGGGCAAGCTTAGATGAACCTGCACATCTTTTGGATGTGGGAGTAATCTTAGAGTAGCCAGGAATAAACAAAGAAGACACTAAGAGAACACACCAGGGCAGTTTGTAGTCCTCAGGCAATTGAACACACACACCTTTAGCATGAGTGAGCAAAGGCTGAAAATCCAAAGAACAATCCAGTTATGACACAGAGAGGACTGTGAAATCTGTGAAGACAGTGATAAGGCGGATATTTAAACCCACATCTATGGGGCAACGATGCTAACCACTGCATTGCTTATTAGGTTTAAACAAAAAAAAAAGGTGATGTACAAATGTATGAAGTCTACTTGTTGTATTTCTAGAATTGAAGTCTGACAACTTAAGTGACTTCCATACTTGAATTAGATTTGTTTGGTAATTGGGGATTAGCTTGATGATTTTGTGCTACAGTGCGAAGTCCAGTGCTGTAGTTGCTGGGGTACTTTGCACAGAGGAGTGTCCTATTTTTCATATTGTATAGTGTCAAACGTAAAATGAGATTGATACCTGCGTACCTGTCTGGGTTTTTTGCGTGATTTTTTTTTTTTAAGTTTCTATCAAGATTTAAAGGGATGTGCACCTGGCTGAAGAGTTGCATTTTTTTATAGTTCATATAATCTTTTTGTTTGTGGCAGGAAAAATGCAATGGGTAACAGATGGTACAGTTCTGGGACTCCAGGAAGACAGGAAAAGCATTTCGTGACGTGGATTAACAGAGCTTGACCGCATTCAGATACAATAAAGAAATGTAACCCTGGGAAGGGGGGGGTGAAGCATGCAGAATTTTCTAGTATTTGGATTAGTGTGTTATGTTTGTTTTTTTTCTTTTTTTTTTTTTGTATCGCCGTTGAAGTTGATAGTTATGATTAAATTTTAGGTCTGTTACCAGAGCTTCATGCATTTAAAGCAGTGTGTGTTTGGTTTAAATTTCTTTTCAAAGTCATGTTGTCATTTTTTTCCCTCGCTCTCCTCAGTGACAGTGCTCCCAATTTGATATTTGATGTCTTATAACGTTTTCTCTTATCACTGATGCCACCGTTATTTCTTCCTGAGCGATATTCACTTCTGGGGCAGGTTATCAAGGACTGAAGGACAAAAATGTAATACAATGAAAAGCGGCAGCTTAACCTTATCTGTATTACTAGTTAGATAAGAAAATCAAAAATGCCTTTTTTGGTCTGATAGGAATGGAAAACTCATGACGGCTTTGTTGTTTCATTTCCTAGAGTAAGACTCCACATAGATATCATAATAGGTAGGCATTGAGTATAATAATACAGCTCTGTGTGTCAGTTGCTGGACTGTTAGGTTGTTTCATCAGTCAGTCTGTCAGTCAGTCATTATCCAACCCGCTATATCCTAACACAGTGTCACGGGGGTCTGCTGGAGCCAATCCCAGCCAGCACAGGGCACAAGGCAGGAAGCTAACCCCGGGCAGGGTGTCAGCCCATCGCAGGACACACACACACACACCTACGAAGCACACACTAGGGACAATTTAGGATTGCCAATGTACCTAACCTGCATGTCTTTGGACTGTGGGAGGAAACTGGAGCACCCGGAGGAAACCCACTCAGACACAGGGAGAACACGCAAACTCCACGCATGGAGGACCGGGAAGCGCTGTGCTTAATTTACTTTTTCACCAGCATTGTTCTGTGACTCCACATTTCTTTAATTCTGACTGAATTTGTTTTCTTTATAACTTTAAATTATCTTTTTGTTATTATTTGATGTTGAAAATGATTCTTATTTGTTCATTACCTTATGCAACAATATTTTACTGTATTTATTTTCAGTTATATACAGAGGTGGGTAAAATCAGGTTGACAGTTGTGAGTATGCAAGGCCAGCAATTTGAGCACTTATGAGATTGTACCTAAGTGCTCTGCGCCATTGTGACATTCGTTTAAGTTAATAAAGCAATTGTAATAATCATAACCTGCATGTCTTTTTTTCCATACAGACAACTGTAAATCTACTTTTGCCCACCCCTGTATGTACTGTACAGTGCACATTTGTTTATTAATCCTATGTATTGTATTCATTGTAAAGGATTTTTGCATTTGAAGGCACATAGTGAAGAGCACCTTATGAATAAAAGCTTGTCTGGGTTTTGTACGAATTTGTTTTGTAATAGGGAGAACTTTCAAATTAGCATTTGCTTGACTATATTCCATGAAAAATGTAATTAAATATTATAAATAAGATCCATAATTATAGGCACCAAAAATAAAACCATAAGACAGCAAATAATAAAGATGTGTCATACGTGCAGTATGTGACATTATGCATCAAATGACAGTTCTTTCAGCTCGGTGGCTCTCGACTTTTGGCTTTGTTTTATTTGTAGTTAAGTTTTTGCTGTTATTTAAACCCCTCGAAGCGTTAATCCAGTATGGATGGGCTGATTTAATTAATATAGGGAAGTGGTTTGAGCTCCATGCATCCCTACGGCTGGACTTTGGTTCGAGCTCCACGCATCCCCACGGCAGGACTTTATTTCACCAGAGGTATGGCGGACTACTGAGGCTTTTACCATCCCCTCTCTGTGGCTGAGACGATGGAGGAGACACCGTAAACAAAAGTGGGGCAGAAGGAGCGGACTACACGCTAGGCTACATGCTAACCCATACAGAGTGGCTCTTCCCAGTCTCTTCCTCACTAACGCCAGGTCTCTCGCCAATAAGATTGATGAGATTCGGCAGAGTATTGCCTCACGTAGGGTGGATAGCTGTGTGGCAATTATTACCGAGACCTGGCTGGATAATAACATCCCAGACACCGTGGTGGAGCTAGAGGGGCGTGCTCTGTTCCGGGCAGACAGGATTGCAGCTTCCGCTAAATGTAAAGGTGGAGGGCTGGCGCTGTACATTAATACATCCTGGTGTACAGCTACAAACATTATTGGAACATACCCCGAGGGTGATCTGGCTCGCAAGATCATCATTGTTGAGGACCCGAGCAGCTCCACCAGGCCAAGGGGATGACCACATAATACCTGGCTGCGGCACATAGAGGTCATTTCTGGAGGGTGGGACAACCAGGATTCTGAGCTATCCTGACCTGTATTCAGTTTTACTACTTTTAGTGTAGATGGCACAAGATTTTAGGAGAAGAAAATAAAACTCGTCTCCTTTAGTACTTTATGATACTCATGGCGTTCCGTTAATTTGAAAATGATGCTGTCTATCCATTTGTCCATCTCTGACATATGAAAGGAAGAGTCTGCACAAAGGTGTGCTAGAAGTAGTGGTGGTAGTGAGGGTGTACATTCCTCAGTCACTTTGTTGCATTTCCTGTCAGGACTCCACAAGCCAAGCAGAGTGCAGGATAATGAGAAAGTTTAGCTGGACCCTTGGTGGGACAGGTGGGTGGTGGTTGAGTCCGCATTAGTCAGAACTTCACCTCAGAACCTGCTGCCATGGATGGCCTTAGCAGGAGTACACGACTCCTGATTGCATTGCTCAGGATTACTGACCACACAAACCACTTTGCCATATTAAGGTGCTGACTCAGTGGAGGGGCTTTATGATAACTCTTGCCTTTAAGTCCCAAATCTTTACTTACACTTTTTGTCAGGAAGCACTGGTGTGTTTCTTATGTAACATGCCACATAATTTAATGGGGCCTCACTTGATCATGGGCACTCCACACGGTTTAAGAAGTCCATCTTTGGAACCTTTTTAGAATAAATGTATCATAACATTTTTTCATTTTTTTTTACTTGATGACCCAGATAACATTTTTAAGTAATAGATGCTTTTTGTAATGATAAACATTAGAATTTGGGTTAATACAGTAATCCTTATTATTTTCATTTAGCAGAAGAAATTACTCAAAATCAATACATATGCTCTACACTTGGAGTGTTGGCAAGAAAAGTAATAGGAGTTTATGGCATAATGGATGCTACAGAATTAAGAAAGAAAATAAACTCCATGGAGAGTAAACACATGCCAAAAACATAAAAGTAACAAAGCTCATTGAACTTGCTAATTGCCTTCCTTATTACTCCTTAGATGGTTACTGTGTAGTGGTGTATGCTAATGGCTAGTGAAGGAGACCCTGGCTAATGCAAGAACTAAAAACAGTGTGATATTATTGTCTCAGCCAAGGATCAAAAGGGCAAGGGCAGTGCTACACAAAGCAGCATTAACAAATTGGCTTCAGACAGGATGTGATTATAATGAGAGGCTGCGGACTGGGAAGGAGGACATGGTGATGTGAGCGTATGTAGAGCTGTGGTGATATGGGGACACAATTGGTGATAATCTGGAAATTGGAATGGCATGAGTTTAGTTTCTTCACACCCACCTTGTGAAGGATCTTAGGGGAAGACACACTTTGTATAAATGGATGTGGTTTCTGTTCATTTTGGTTCAGACAAGTGTATCAAAATTCAGACTGCTGCCAATGCAACTACTGGCAATAAGGGAAAAGGTACCTTCATTATGAACAGGACTTACATATTGCATCTGTTGCTTTTTTCCCTTAATAAATACATATAGTTTGCTAATTGAGTATACACCGAATTTCCATGCATATATTATTATAAATATCTTGTAAAAATATATACACATACATACACATATAGTATATATATTTTCCATTTGGTGGAGTGCTTTTTTAAAGCAACTGAGATATGATGGGTCTCTGGGAGCAGTCCATTATAAAAAGCATGACCATAGCCCACTCTTCTTCCTCAGTGTATTTAACATGCTGGAAGAGTCGACCACTGGTTCCCATGGTTACAGACATGCCACTGTGGCTGGACTGATGTTCTTGTATTATTGGGTGATAAATTCTGTTTAGAGTGTGAAACCATTTTTAAATGGTCTGAAATTTCTACCAGCGAGGCACATTGGAATGCTAGAAAGCTTTTCCTGAATTTACTTCTAGGTTGTTGTGATTTTAATTTTTCTTTTTACTACCTTGGCCTTTATGTGTTACAGACTGAATGTCTGCATAGTTGCCGATCACTTGAGTTTGTGTTTCTCCCTATGCGTGTGTGGATTTAAGTTTGTGTTCTTTGATTTTTCCACACACATTCCAGGGACATCCATGTTGGGATGATTAGCAAATATAAATTGACTGGGTTGTAATACGAGTGTGCCCATTATTGGACTGGCACCCCATCCAGTGTTGGCTCCTACTTTGCACCCGCTGCTGTCAAGATGGATCCGCAAATTGATGGATTAATGGAAAGGGGCACCTTAGTGTTGTCCTATTTTCTACTCAGTTATTTGCTAAACATCTGCTTTTAGGCCAAGTGCAATGCATGCAGTTTACATAGAGAGCAAAATATTTATAGAAAATAAATCAATTTTCTTGCTTCCACAGGACAGTTTGTAATATTTTTTAAACTTGCAATCTGTGTGGTCACCTGCACATTTGTGTCCTAATCCTTTGGTGGTATGAGTGTGGTCTGTATTGGATTGACATCCCATCCAGGACTTGTTTCTTCCTAAAACCTAACAGACTCCACTTCTCAGTGAATCCGAAATGGAAAAATTTGCAAATAGTTTGATGAGTAATATTTAGCCATTTTTGTTCAATTAGTATTTGGATTGCATTATTTTACAATAGTGATTATTTGTATTGCACTAGTAACCTGTAAAACAATTCTGAGCGGATCTCTTCTTAATCTCTCTCCTTAATCTGCCTGCAAGCATCTCTGTGAGCCGCTGTGGCTTTGATCATTTCCGCAAGTTGCCAGTACTGTATGGGTTCCAGTCTGGTGACGTGGTGGTTGTGCCTCAGTGAAGCACTGATGAGCTTTATCCATGGTGACGGGCAGTAAACTGGATTATCATTGGTAACATGATGCTCAACCAAACCAGCATGAGATGTAAACTGGAATGTTAGAACGAGCGACTGGTTAACGTTTGTTTTAAGATTGAGATTTTGCATACTGGTCAGAATAATTGCAGAGCGTGTAGGGTGAGGTGAAAATGCATAGTATGTTTTGATCTATTTTCTGAACCCTCTTGTAACTTCAGTTATAATGTAGTGGAGATGGAGCACACAACCACAGTCTGTCAGGATTGAGAGGAAATCAGAATGGTTAGGTATATGCCGCTAGGCTTTTGATTTCTGTAAGGGTGATTAATGATGCACTGCCAATCTGAACTTTAATGTTATTTATCATAATGCCACTTTATATCTTAACATGTAGCTCTGCTTTATCAGATTTCCCTTTAAAAGAATATATTTAACATGATGCATGAATGTCTATTAACCAAGTAATCAATAGATGGACACAGTTTATCAAACCGTATGGCTGAACCAGTGTTAAAAAGTATAGCATATTCTTTAAGTTCTGTATGTTGTCCTTTATAGTAGTGGGGCAATGACTAATCAACAACAGTGTATATTTATTTAGTCCTGCCTCTCCCATGCCTGTACGTTCAGTAGCCTGGGTGCTTGCCCATACTTCATCTGGGTGTTTGCTGTTCTGTCCTCACTTGTAGTTCACAACTAAGTAATGATCTCAATGTGCTGCTTAACTTCCAGGACAATGGCCAATATAGTTTTCAGAAAAGTGTTTACGTTAAATGAGTCATTCTTTTGAAAATGCACAGAACATCAAATAATAAATTTAATCACAAAGGTAGACCTCCGATGCCAAATAACAGGCCGTTTTCCCATTGTTAAAAGTCATTTCCTGGACAGCACAAAGTAATCAATGCATGCGTTAGTTCTGCTGAATTTTCCCTGTCTCTTGGTAAGCAGAAACACTGTGCCTGGGTAGCACGCTGCTCACATCCTGCTGGACTGAAGAGCGTGTAAATTCTACACAGGCAACAAGCAAGTGTAGGTGTCAAACCCAGGATGACTGGACAAATTGGGCCACCACGCCGTGTTAAAATAGATAAATGCAGAAGGTCACAGAATGTTTTTAAAATGAAACAATCTGGTGTTCTCATCCTTGTAACAGGGCATAACATTTTCTGATAATCTGCTGAAGCAAGGCGAGCCTTGTTTATATGGCACTGCCAGTTCAGGGTGAGGGATGCTATACTTCTTGAGATTGTTGCCTAGGGTTTGAAGCTTATCATCCATTCATACTTTTAATAAGCAAAGATAAGAATGCATTGGTATTTTTGTGATGGATAATGCTAAAATTAAGTCTTAATGTAAGCACTGAGTAGTTTGATCACATGACAGGCTTGGTAGTAGTGGCCCAATGTCAACACTGTAAAACCCTGGGTGAAAATGTGTTTTATTGAGAAAAACATTTCTTACACTATCATAGGAGGTGAGAATGAACGATGGCTTTTATGTTTTCATTAGCTGGATATTTCCATCACCATTCATGGTCATTTTTGATTTTTTATATTTGTAGTGTGGTTTTCTGCTTTGGTTAACAAAAGTCTGTGTCACTGTTTGAATTACAAGTTAACCCAAGGCTTGCTTTCCTCTTGCTTTTTATGGTGGGGTGTAATTTTGTATTTGGCCTTAAACCTTCCTTCAGAGTGGTGGCTGTGAGGCTAGGGATCTGAGCTTGCTGGTTCAAATCCCATAAATGCCAGAAGTGATTCCACTTCGTCTGGCCCATGAGTAAGGCCTTTAAGCTGCAGTTTCTCTGTCCTGAATATGACGTTAACCTGCATACAGCCCTGCAAACAGGTCCTCCAACTTGCAGGGTAAACTTACGGTTTGGTGGCAGGATTGGCACTCCAGCCTCTGTTTAAAAAAAAAAAAACCTTCACACTGTTCCCTTCCACTCAAACTAGTGTGGAGCTGAGGTTTCACGTGTTGCACAGTTGCGCTCGGACCCTAATTTGGGATCCTGAGGTGGTTTGTCATGTGATGGGTGCGGCAACACACTGTATCAGTGCAGGCTCCTAACCGCTCTGTCTCTCTCTCAGGTTAGACACCGGTAATAGCAGAGAATTAGAATAATAATATATAATAGTGCAAAGGAACTTCAGATTAAGGTGACAAGGACAATGATATAATCTGGACAGCATATCTGAACTGCATACTGCCAAAAGAGCAGATATCAGGTTATGGCGTGCCCTATCCTATTGTAGCTAGTCAGCTTTGCTTCTTGTCAGAGGCAGCTTGACTCCTTAATGATATTTTGAGAAGATTATGTTATGCATTGTCCAACTTTCTGTGGCAGGCCTGGCTGGTATCACTTGTAACAGGATAATGCCTTATCATGCATAGTTGCTGTTTCTTGAAAAACCTTATTTGACATCAACAGGGCTTGAGATGGGTGCTCTGTTCCTTCACATGATTCCCGGAGATCATGTATAGGATATTATTGGAGATCAGCTACATTCTTATCCTTAAAGTCTGCAGGCCATTTGTTCCATGGTCAAACAGGTGTGCAGCGGTTTATTGGCTGCGCCACAGACTGTGTATGATATAGGCCTAGAGTCACTACACAGAGCTTCATGTATTGCTGACTGAAGAGATTTTCACTCTTACTGAAAGTCTTCTTATTTTGCTTAGTTATGGGCCAAACGTTCTGTTTCTGTTGAGGCTGAGTTTGGGAGCCTGCGCTGATTACAGCGTGTTGCCGCACCCACCACACGGCAAACCACCCATGCTTTAAAAAAAAAAAAATATGTGTGTGTGTGTGTGCATATCATACGCACATTTCTAAGAGGAAATATCCCAACTCCCAAACTCCAGGCTTGCTCTAAAAGTTGATTGTAAACACAGACCACTGTGGCTGTTTGTTGTTGTACTTCTAAGTACCACTATGTCAGTGAACAGAAGACTGTGCAATCATTGCTACCAGAATAGTTCCGTAGGTGGATCGCAGCACCATTCTTCCTCAGTCGGGGGGTCTGTTGGCATATGGCTTATATATGAGCATGATCCAGAATCTCAAAGACATGCTTAAGCTGCAAAACAGAATTCCAGTTTCTGTTTTTACATCAAATCATTGCTTAGGTTTATGTGAACACAGATCTAATCCTTAGGTTTTTATAGGTAAATCAGTGAAATGGTGGAATATGCTCAGGCAAACACCCTAGATGTATGGCATTATTTTTGTGACAGAACATAAAAGAAAAAGAAGCGTTGATTCTGATGCCTGGGAATTTTTTTGGCACTACAGATATGAGAGAAATGCAAGGATAAATGTGGCCGCAAATGTGCTTGTTTTTGCAGGTTATGGGAAAGTGTGAAAATTTTATATGTCTAGTGCTAAAGCAAGATTTTGAAAACCCAAATACTGGTAGCTCTGAAAATGCTTCTCTCCCTTAACAGGCCATCCCTTCATTAAAGTTGTGTTTTACTACACATTAAAAAAAAAATACACTTCTAGTTTATATGCTAATTATTTAAGTAACATAATTATCTTCTTCACTTTGATTAAGCATAAAATGTTTCCTGACATTAAGGGAATCCCATTCCTGGTACCATGACATTTCTATGGGGTTCATGGCCTGGTATTGAAAATCAACATTTTCTGACTCTTTAAGTAGTGGTAATATTTTCCAGTATAGTGATTTTCATACTTTAATACAAATTAATGATCATCCACCATAGAAGAATATTAAAATAAGAGCAGAATTCATAATGGACTGTGCAGCTTGCTGTGCCTCCTTCTTCTGCAGTGTATTTTATTACTCTTTGTTGCAGTTCACTCTCCGCAGCTGTCTTGTTTCAATAAAGTATGTGTCTTATGATTAAAAGAAACTGGCTTGAGAACGTAGTTGTGCTGTCACACATTTTTCAAGAGTTCTATGTGTCAGAAATAAACTTTACTAACAATAGCTCACTGGCTTATGAACAGCTCGTTCCTTGCTTGTAGACCTGCATGTGCAGTGTGCACAAGTTCTTGTCTTCTAATATTTTGACTTTTTCTCAGTCACAAACATTGCATTGGATGAGGAATGTTAGACATCACTAAGAGAGGAGAATAGCAAAGTGGTGCTTGTCCTGCAGGGTGGGAGTGTGACTCTGCTGAAGGCTGTTCACTTGCTCAGCTGCATGCTTCTTCATTCAGCAAGCTCCTCCTCAGCCATCTGATTAATGACATTTTGAATCTTTACTTTAAATATACACACAAAAATGGAATATATTAGAAGGTTTGAAAAGCAAGTATCAATGGTATAGAAAAATAAAAAAGAGCCTGATAGCAATGCAGAGGAATTATTTACATTATACATTATATTTCTTATTTCTCTTGGGATGTAGGCTGAAAGTTCACCATGTTCACGTATATTGGCTCTTGATAATGGTGCTCTTGCAATACAAAGGTTCCCAGGCAGAAAAACACTTCAGCATCATAGTGTAAGTTTATTTTAGAAATAGATGCGAGTGCCCTACATTGAGATGTTAGTCTGTAGCGCTCTCCAAAGACGTGTCAATGAACGCGTTGCAGTTTAAGAACCTCACTGCCCAAGATTATAGAGGTCTTATTTTTTTTTCTTTTCTTTGGAGGAGCACTCATCAGTATTAGTATTGATCTTCTTCGTAACGGAGAACACTGGAGCTGAAATGGTGTTGACTGCAGTCTTATTTATCGTCTTAATTTATAAATATAAATGCCTTCCTATATGAGAACTAGTATACACTAAGGAATGACAAAGTGTTTTAAGGCCTAATGGCTTTTTTACTTCGTTTATTGTATTCTGGTTTTCCCTTTTAAAGGCATACTCCTGATTACACCATCCCATTTCAAAATCTATTAACTTTTTTCCTGCTAGCCTATTTTAAGGACCATCAGCATTAGTTTTTTTTTTTTGCTATGCAGACACGACTGTTTATGCATCAGGCCTGCAGCAGTTCTTTTTCATTCCTAGTGGATTTGTGCTGTCTTTATAATTATTTTTTTTTCAGAAATGCCACGCTGTTTATCAGATTCAGATGCTGCAAGTCAAAGCACACACACACACACACACTCTGGTCTGTTGCGTACTGTGTTATCCATCTTCATCGCACAAGACAGTGTCCAGATGATAAAACACAAGGCTGATTTCAAGTGTATGTTATGGTGCTTTTGAATGAAGGCTGTACAGAGCAGTGCAATCCGCATGGCCTGCCTAATGTGTTGTGTTGTGGGGGATATTGCCAGAAATCTTTTAAAAGATGAACTTTTCATTTCAACAGTCATGCCTTACTACAGTAAATCCATTTAGGTTATTTAAAAGTAGAGAAGATGTAGTTTGTAAAGCATATAGTGTTTGTCATAAAAATGATTGGAAAGATTTTTTACACATTGGTATTAATACAAGACACTTGGTAAAAACAAATACAGGTCAAATCCCTTTATAGTGAATACTTTTTCAGGGTAACAAATGGATAAACATTCATATAACATCATGCTAAATGGGGTATGTTTTAATGAAATGTGAATTCCAGTATAACAAATGTTTTTTCAACCAAAAATGGCCACCGAAGTTAATAATGCAGTGCAAAAAATACTTAATGCCACGCCTACACTTTCACCAATTTTCAGGGGTACCTGCAACAGGCCGTCTCTTTCTTGTTAGACCAAAAAGAAAATGGCAGTGTGTTGTGAAATTTCCAGTCTCAGGCAAGCTTGGTGAGGCTCAGTGAGTGTATAGGTGCAACATCACACACGTAGCCAAATTCTGAGTCAGTGCACCACCGAGCGTCTGAGTGGGTAGTTGCGTCGTGTGCAGACATTGTACTGTTTGGGTTTTATGGCCTTCGCAGAGTTTTATTTTTTTGAGTTGAACAAAATAAAGTGGGAAGCAATGTCAGTTTACACTGAAAGAAAAATTAATAATCCTGGAAAAGTTGATTTCATAATGAAGAAAAATTACGTGGTGAAAACATTGGGAATCACACCTTCAATGCTGTCAATAATTCTGAAGTATCGAAAAGAAAAAAGAAGACAAAGTTAAAGATCTAGGCATTAGGACCTAATTGAAAAAAAGTCAGAAGCTTGTTTGTATTTCTATTAAAAAAAAAAGTTACATCTAATGTCTCATTTTCAAATAAAATATATATATTTTTTTTATTTATATAGGTATTGTCAGGTTTGGGTCACAGAGTTTGTTGCACAAGAGACAGAATGATTGGGTGTTAAATGTTCTAAACATCATGCAAAAAGCATGTTGCATGGTAAGGCAGCTGTTAAAAATGGTAAATTGCCGGTGACCCCCAGTCAGAATAGTATACATATATTCCTCATATTCGATATAGCAAAATATTTTTTATGGTCCCATGAATTTCATTACAGCAGGATTCTACCTGTATTTGACCAGAGTAACCCTGAAAACTTTCTGGTTTTCATGATAGTGAACAGAAAAAGATGCTGCAGCAAGGGTCCTACTAAGTCCGATTGTTTTGGGGTTTTTTTTTTATAAGTAAATTGAACAGATTACTGGCATTCAAGGATTGAATGAGTATCTTTAGACTTCATATCAGTTTTGGGGGAAATTTTTGTTTCTCACGTCGGTGTGTTGTCATTTTTTAAAATTGGTCTGTCTCATTTAGTCTTGTGAACTTTGATTATTACATAGAATGCTCTATGGTATTTTCTATGTGCAAACAGACAAGGGGATTCATCTTCCATTCTTATCATTATGCAAGTCTAATAATACATTATATGGCCACAAGTATGTAGACACCCCTGCAAATTATTGAGTTCAATGTTTCATCCACAGCCATGGTTAACAGGTGTATAAAATCAAACACATAGCCATGCAAATTCTATTGGCAAACATCAGCGATAGAATGTCTCGTACTGAAAAGCACAGTGATTTTAAACGTGGCACTGTCATAGGATGCCGCCTTTACCACAGATCAGTACATGAAATTTCTGCTTTGCTAGATCTTTCCCAGTTAACATATATTGTGAAGTGCAGGGGTCCAAGAGCAACAATAGCTCAACCATGAAATGGTAGAGCACATAAATTCGCAGAGTGGGGACGCCAAGTGCTGAAATGCATAGCACATAAAGAATGCTTATCATTTGCTGCATCATGCACAAAAGAATTCCAAACTTCTCCGGAAGCACAAAAAATGAAATGTATTTCAATGGCTGAGCAGATACCCACAAGCCTAGGATATGTTTGCACAGTGCCAAGCGTTGATTGCAGTGGTGTGCAGCAGGCTGCCATTGAACTCTGGTGCAGTGTAAACGTGGTCTCTGAAGTGATGAATCACGCATCTGGCTGTCTGATGGATGAGTCTGTCTGTGCTAGGTGAATGCCAGGAGAACACTACCTTCCAGACTGCATGATATCTACTGGTCTACTAGAAAGTTTGGTGGAGGAGGGATAATGGTTGGAGCTGCTTTTCGGGGTGTGAGCTATGCCATTTGCTTCTGTTAATCCTACAGCATACAAAGACATTTTGGACAATTCAGTGCTTCCAACTTTGTGGCAACTGTTTGAAGAATGCCCTTTTCTGTTCCACCATGACTGTGCCTCTGTGCACAAAGACAGGTCCATAAAGAAATGATTTGACAGGTTTGGTGTGGAGGAACTCAAGAGGGCAGTAAAGAGCACTGATCTCAGCCCCACTGAACACCTTTGGGATGATTTGGAATGCCAGTTATGAACAGATTGCATTGTCCATTGTCAGTACCTGACCTCAGAAAGGCTGTTTTGATGAATGGCACTGATTCCCAAAGGCACACTCCAAAATCTCATGGAAGTCTTGTTATAGCCAAAAACAGGGCCAACTCCATATCAGTGCTCAAGAAGCTCATGTAGGTGTGATGGTCAGATGTCCTCAAACATTTGGTCTTGATCTCTGGCTGTTTGGTCATTTTTTTCTCTAATGCAGGCTACATTAACACAGCTGAAGAGGTGAAACCTCAGCCACAGAAAAGAACCTGTCACTTGTGCTTGTTATAGAAGAGATGTTGTTTACGTGGTTCATTTAAATCTGCATTAAAAGTTCAGCTAAGTGCAATATCATTTCCTTAATAGTTGAGTGTTTCCTGGCTATTTTTAGAAATGTGTGTGTGTTTTTCTAAGCTTTGGAATCAGTAGTGCAGGGGCTTCCACAGTGGACAACTTGGTCACTGATCAAATATATCACTGTCTGTAGTTTAATGGGCTGCATGGTAAGATGATGAATTCGTTAATTGTCAGCTGTAAATTAGCCTGGTATGAGGGTTTGCTTGTCCCTTGAAACTGTCAGACTGGTAAATTTATTTAGAAACATACAAAGTCCAGGCATTCTGAAATGTGGACAGTTAAACATGACAAACAGATAGCTTAATGTATTTGTATGCCCAGGTCAGGTCAGTTCAGGTTGGGGAGCATGCACTGGTACAGAGTGTTGCCACACCCACCACACAATGAAACAGCTTGGGATCCTGGTTGGCAGCCCCCCAGGCAGATACGCGGTCCAGTCCCACCTTCCAGAAATTACCATTTATCTGCTGCAGCCAGATGTTACATGGACGTCCCCTTGGCCTGGTCCATCCACTCGGGTACTCAACAGTGATGGTCCTGCAAGCTGGATCAACCTCAGGGAATCGTGCCACATGGCCATAGTGCTGTAACTGACAGTCACTCACAATGCAGGTAATGTGCCTCATTCGGGACACAAAGTCAAACCAGCAGTACCCAAGGGTTCTCCAAAGGGACACAGTACCAAAGGAGTCCAGCCTTCGTCTCGGGTCATTGGGTAGCATCCATATCTCGTAACCATATAGCAAGACAGGAAGCACCAGGACTGTAAAGACTTGGAGCCACACACCCCTTGTGGGGGCATGCCATTAAATTCAAATTCATTGTAAAATATTAGCAGTTATCACCTTATAAACTCATTGTGCTTAGTCATATTAGTGTTTTGTTCACCTAAATCTCTTCAGTTTGAACTTTCATAATATCCCATCTCATGCCAACAACGTAGATTTGAGAAAAAGATGAGTTAAAATTCATAATTTATCAAAGTTCATATTACTTTCAAATCTTTGAAACTAAAACTATTTTACTTTAAATCTAATCCCTAAATATCAGTGTGAAATGAAAAGTTAGAGTGAAAATGACAATATTATTGCTTTCCAAAATGCATTACCGGTAGAGGTGCACAATTGGGCTTGTTGCTTATACAGTATAAATAGTTTTAAATACAGACACACATGTGCATGGATGGACATTAATGACCTGCATTATGGACTTACTATTTGCCTTTATAAAGAATCATTATTTTACCATTCGTGGTACTGCTCGTTCATCTTTGTGGTGCCCAGTTGTCTAATATCCTCTCCAGATGTTCCTTCATGAAGCTCTTGTTATCTCAATAATTCTTTTCCAGTCAAAGGCCTATCATTTTTTTCTTAAGCTGACAAAAAGTGACATTCTTTGTCTGTGCCACTTCGCTCTCTGGCTCTCATCCTTACTCATATCTGTCCCTGTAATCTAAAGGTGCTTTACTGTGCTGTGTGAATAGTGGCTCTTGTGGATTTCAGTGATAGATTTTCATTTTGAAAGTTCCTCATAAAGTGACAATGGATAATTATGGGAGGACTATGGATGTTTGACATAGTTACTACCAGTTTTCTGTATATTGTATTTAATAAACAATTGGCTTTAGACTGGGCAGTTAGGTCACCTTCTGTGTAGCCATCAAAGTATTTTGTTGTAGCTGTTCCAATTTCTGCCTTATTATCTCTGAAGACACAATTTAACATGACACTGGATTATGAATTGGAATCTTTATAAATGATATTGCAGTTGCAGAGATGTATGTGAAATGTTTAAGGGGCTCTCAGGTGCTCATTTTAATTTGTCAAGCTGATTTTGAAAGTGTGCTCCATTTTCAAGTTCTTCTTGTAAGGTTGGATGGTGTATCTTCTTACTTGAAACAGCATAAAGATGAAGGAATAAAGAGAGAAGGAATGAAAAATAACCTTCCCATTGTAACTTGGATAGTGCAGATATTGAACTGGAGCAGTGCTTGACACTCCTTTCCTCCACTTTTGTCACTACAAAGACACAAAACTCGTCCAAAGTAGTCAGAACTGAACTGCTTAGCAACTTTGTCTTGGTCTATCATGCAGTCAGCTGTTTTCTCCTCCGTTCTCATCCAAGATGGAAGGCAGAGTAGCTAATGAGAATGCGCTTGCAGATAAATGAAGCAAGGGGCAGATGTTCCTCAGACTGTCAGAGAACAATGAACCTGGGGGTAGTGCAGGAGATGTAAGGCGCAGTGTGCTAGTACACCTCTGAAGAGTGAGCCATGCTGTTTGCTTTTGTTTTTGTGTGACCATTCAGGAGACTGACATGCGGCTTGCTGGAAGCAAAACTGTCACAGTGAGTCTTAAGCATGTGACAGAATTTCTTTTTTTTCTTTCTTGTACCTCTTTTGCCTTATGAGATGAAAACAGCTGTAACTATTATCAGACTTTATAGTATGTTGCCATTGCTGCCTTCAGTTGTAAAGATGAGCAAGACACGCAGCACTCGTCCACTTTGTAGTAAGATGAGTTGACCTCCTTTGTGTGGCTCCACTTATCTGTGTACAGGATGTTCGTCCATCTTTGAATTCATTTCTACCAGACAAATCGAGTGCAATTGCGTCATGCATATGTAATTAATACGAAACAAACAAGTCGAGCAAAAAAATGTCGTTTTTAACTTTATCACCATTTATGTGGGACATTATTTAGCATCTGGGACAAATCCCCTCTTTTATGAGATGTGATATTTTATTTTCAGTAAAATTAACTTTTTTTTTTGTTTTTAGATGCTGAAAGTCATTTGCTGACATCTGTTCATCCATGCAATTTCCTTTCCAGTGAACAGTATGGCCGAATGACTAAGATTCATCAGATTTTACAGTCCCCACTGCCAATTGCTGTGTGACTCTCTGCAGGTTTCTGAATTTGACGGTTCTCTGGTTTAATCAGCCTGTATTTCTAGAAAAAAGCACTTAGTGAAGGTGTATGGTGGGATTTATTGTTTGTTTCTTCTTGTTTTATAATTATGGTCAAAGTTTGTGTCCAGAAGCCTCCGGAGTTCTCATAAACAAACCACCATACATGAGAAAAGGGACAAATGGTTTGTAATGCACTGGCACTTAATTACACAGTATTCGTGAACACAGGCTGGGCCCTGCAAGTTGTTGATGATGAAAGTGTGTGATAAGTAAGTCTTTGTATATTGGGCATCTGACTTGGAGGGGAAGCTGGCAAAAGCTGACTGGGAGCCAAGGTCCCATGTTTCATGACAGATTTAATGTCAAATCTCCGTTGGAAAAGAAAATGAAAGTAAAATTGGACAAAGCCACCTAAAATTAGGCCAGCTGTGCAATTGTAGCTTTTGTCAAACATTGTTTGTTTGTTTGTTTAAAATTGGGGAATCTATGTTTAGCTTTCAGACCTTTCTTCATAAATAGTACAGCATGGATTTTCCTTTGTTTTCCTGTTTTAGCTCATAGTAAAGTTTTTTTTTTTAATTTGCTTTAAGTGTAAGTGTAGACTAAATGTAGTGGACAGTTGAAGAAATTTCATCCTACATATGAACAGCTCAAACCTGTGCTTTTAGTGGTGTATTAATTTTAGCCATCCCTCCACTAAGAAGCCAATCTGTGGAAAGACAAAACAAAATTCTTTGGACAAGGCAACAGGAGGTTGCTGTTCTTGGCATCATGGACAATAGAAACTGTTGAAGAACTATTTATACCGATAACACATTTATACCGATGTGCGAAGACTGCTTTGTATTACCCACTGGACAATTACACTAAATTTATTTTTTATGCATTTGTACATCTATCACAGAAATGAAACCTAGTAAGTAAAAGTTAATCTGTCTTGGTTTAGAAGCTGTTCTTAAAGTGTTTCTTTTTTGGATCAAGGATGTGGTGAGACGCCGCCACTGTGAGTGCTTCAGTTGACTTCCCAAATGTATTCTGCTTTAATAGCCTCAGTTCCACAGATAGACATTAGCTGGCTCATTCTTGTTCAGGCCTAGTTTATGTCTAACCATTGTCTAAAAAATACTTACAAATGATGGAGCACTATGTGAAGAGTAACTGGAACTTCCACCCAAAATGAAAACTATGAGATTTTTATTTACTAATTCCACATTGAGTTATATTAATTATGCAATTAATTATTTAAAGCAAACTGCCCAGTAGTTTCTCCGTTTTCACTCTGGCCTCCTTTTAGAGCATTATTGGGTCAGAAGACTAAGACTAGCAGACCTAGATTCTCTGGTGTTATTTCTTCGTGCTCTGAAGCCGCTCACCTTTTCTCTTCTCTTTCTATCTTGCATACATTTTTGTATCCTCTGTGCTTCCTTATGTTTTTAATCACATTTATGGTTAATGATTTTGTCTTGGTTTGCAATGTAGTATTTTATGATTTATAAAGTTCTGTGTGTTTGTTCTTACTCTGAAAGAAAATTCTGTAGGTGAAATTAAAAGAAATGAATTCATTCAATTTGGTTTCTATAATTCAGCAACTCCGCCCTTATTAGTGAGTACTGATTAAACAGGCTGAAATCAAACAAGTCTCCAGGACCAGATAATATTTAGGCTAGCGAGTGTACATATGTAAACCCTTGACACATATTTTTATGAAGTCACAGAGGGATGGGGAATTTCTGAAGGACTGGAAAATTGCAAATATTATCCTGATATATGAAAAGGGTGACCTGGCAGATCTAAGCAACTATAGGCCAGTAAGCTTAACGTGCATCACAGGTAAAGTAATGGGAGGAATTATTTAGGATAAGATTAAGAAACACGTAGCAAGAACAGGAGTTTTTCTAAATAGCATGGGTTCAGAAGAGGGAAGTCATATTTTAGTAGCATGTTGGGATTCTATGAGGAAGCAACTAGAGGATATGATCAAATTGGAGCATATGATTTTATTTATCTTGACTTTCAGAGAGCATTTGTTAGGGTGCCACATGAGAGGAGGTGCATCAAAAGTGGGAGTTCAGGGTGATGTTTTTAGACGGGTATAGAATTGGTTCAGACACATGAAGCAGAGGGTGATGGTGTGAGGGACCTCATCAGAATTGGCCAATGTTAAGAGCGGTGTTCTACAGGGGTCAGTGCTAGGGCCGCTTTTATCTTTAATATGCATAAATGATTTAGACAGGAATGTAAGTAACAAGCTGGTTAAGTTTTCAGATGATACCAAGATAACAGGATTGGCAGATAATCTAGAATCTGTTGAATCCTTACAGAGGAACTTGGACAGCATTGAGGCTTGGGCAGATTTGTGCAAGATGAAATTTAATGTCAGTAAATGTAAAATATTACAAATAAGAAGTAAAAATGTTAGGTTGGAGTACACAATGGGAGGTCTGAAAATCGAAAATTACATCTTAATCAGAAGGATTTAGGAGTCATAGTAGACAATGCTCTATCAGGTTCTTGATAGTGTTCAGAGGCCATTAAGAAGGCTAGCAGAATGTTAGGTTATATAGCACAATGTGTGGGTGCAAGTCCAAAGAGGTTATACTCAAGCTTTATAATGCACCGGTGAGGCCTCATCTGGAATATTGTGTGCAGTTTTTGTCTCTGGGCTACAAAAAGGACATAGCAGCACTAGAAAAGGTCCAATGAAGAGCAACCAAGATTATTCCGGGGCTACATGGGTTGAATTATGAAGAAAGATTAAAAGAGCTGAGCCTTTTCAGTTTAAGCAAAATAAGATTGAGAGGAGATATGATTGAAGTGTTTAATCATGGATTGAGACCGTTACTTTAAAAGTAAATTTATTTTAAGGGTAAATTTCCCAAAAACATTTGGAAGTTTTTCTTCACACAGAGAACCATAAACACATGCAGTGAGCTACCAGGTAGTGTGGGTAGACAGTAAGACTTTAGGGACTCCCAAAACTTGACTTGATGTTATTTTAGAAGAATTAAGTAGATAGGACTGGCGAGCTTTGTTAGGCTGAATGGCCTGTTCTCGTTCTGATTGTTCTAATGAACAGAAAGCTTGAGACATTAGCCTGGCAAAGTTTGTCTCGTGCTTTTGGAAGAATTGTAACTTCTGTTTTGTGATATAAACACAAAATCATCTTAGTTTGTGTCACAAACATTTAGTTCACTAAAATGGAAGTAATTTACTTTAATGCTATATAACACATACTGTATAGCAAAAGCTGCAATATCTGGCCTGATTGGCGCCTGCAAGGTGTTAGATGTTATATTCTACTATTTGGCAGAATTTAGGGGAAACCATGCAAATAAAAAAAATTAATTATAATGATTCACTGATCTTCATTCTTAATACAGTTTTAGCCAGATAATTTTCTGAATGTATGTAAAAAAATTTAAGCCAAAGTAAGACATATTGGGATTTGCCATATTGTTAAGCAAAACGAGTTCAAACGTCTGTCTGGTTATACTGTGGTGACAGTGGAAGGAATTGCTGCATAATTTTAACATGAAAAGGGTAGATAAAAGGTTGTTATTTATTTTAACTTTTAATACAGATAAATGCACTTTCCACTTCCTGCTGTCTGGGTTTACATGCACATATCTCTCAGATAAATAAAAATGTCTACATACCTCCATAACTTAGAGTACCAAATTCTCAGCTTTTTCTCAGTTGCTTTGCTGCTTCTGGCTTCTTGTCTCCCTTTGTCAGTCACCTGTGCATCTCTTCTTTTTTGTTTTCCCAGTTCTGTTGTTTTATATGTGGATGCTGGGTACTTGTAACAGACATGGATTCGCTCATTATCCTAATCCGCTTATTCCAGTTCGGGGCTGCAGAGTGCCAGAGCCTGTCCCTGCAGTGTCAAACATTATATTGGAAACAAAGAAAAGTAAAATTGGGTTGGAGTTCTTTTGAGAGTATAATAAGCTGTATAATATATTGCTGAAAGATATCAAGAAGTCAAATATCTAATACAGTATCTGTAACTAGTGTGTTCTTGCCAAGAACTAAATAAATAAGGGTGTTCACAAAACACCTAACCCCAGATGTTATACTGACCAACAGAAACTTATGTGTAGCAAATAAGTGATGGAAAGGACAGCAGTAGCATGAGACTTCCAGTACACCTAAAATGCTAGGTATAATCTGGGAAATTGTGGAGTTAAAAAGGTACTGGGTAGGCACGAGCAGATGGACAGGGCACACCATCACGTTAGTTTAATAGTAAGAAGACGATAGTAGACCCTTTGTGGATGAGAAGGACACCAGATGAACAAATAAGACAAGGAGATTGTACATTCAGAAATGGACCCAGAAAGACCAAGACGATGAGAATTATAATTGATAGAATGCATTTAATGTGCCATGAATATATTGTGGGCGGCACGGTGGCACAGTGGTATCGCTGCTGCCTTGCAGTTAGGAGACCCGGGTTCGCTTCCCTGGTCCTCCCTGCGTGGAGTTTGCATGTTCTCCCCGTGTCTGCGTGGGTTTCCTCCCACAGTCCAAAGACTTGCCGGTTAGGTGGATTGGCGATTCTAAATTGGCCCTAGTGTGTGGTGGGTGTGTTTGTGTGTGTCCTGCGGTGGGTTGGCACCCTGCCCAGGATTGGTTCCTGCCTTGTGCCCTGTGTTGGCTGGGATTGGCTCCAGCAGACCCTCGTGACCCTGTGTTCGGATTTAGCAGGTTGGAAGATGGATGGATGGAATATATTGTATGTACTGCAAATTTGTGCCTGTGTTTTCACAGCAGATTGAAAGATAAACATTAGATTTGCCTTCAGTGTTATCCACCTTTAAGAATATCGGAGCACCCTGATTCGTATCATCACCCCTTGCTTTGTGACCACAGAGATGGTCTCCTTGTTACGTCATAGCAATTTACTTATTTCTGTGAGACTAAATAAACTGTTTGAAAAGAAAGAATGAGGTGTTTCATAGAGACCCATTTTTTTTACTTGCATAAGGTATTGGAAAATATTCGCAGTTTACAAACATGTCATTTGACCATGCAGAGATTCTTGTCTTTCAGAGAAAGATAAGCAATTTAATAAAGATTATGTACTAAACATGGACCTCCCAGAATTCTTTTGTTTTGTATGAAAGCGGTCCTAAAGCTTCTTGGAGTCCTGTGCAAACATTTGTAAAGAAATAAACAGATTTTAACAGTTATTTAGTATAACAAAAAATGGGTTTCAGGGTGGCTATTGTCAAATGGCTGCATCTGTGAAAGCACTGTATCTTGAATTAATTAGTTAAGTTTGGTCATTTTTATAAATGCATTATTAGTTATTACAATGCTGCATGTTTTATCTAGAGTACCGTATTATAGGCATAATAACAAATACAGTAATTACTTCTCGATATAGAAAAGCAGAGAACAGAGGACGTAAGATTTATCAAGTTAAAGAAGTGAAAGAATGGCCTATTACAATGTTACAATATGTGAGGCAGCTGTGCTGCTGCTCTCAGTCGAGGCCACAGAAACACACGCCTTCCACAAATGTGTGATCTAGACATCCTGTAAGTTGTCAGGCTTGATTTTCTGTAAAGCCTGGATTTTTATTCTTGTCTGCAGTCAAAATTGATCACGTTGAACTGCTGCATGCTTTTGTACAGAATGAGACATGATGCATTCTGGGATGTACTGTATGTGGGATTGCTTGCCCTCTATCGTCCCATGATCAGACGACAGAGCCATGGCACTCTCTACTTGAGGCCGTAGTCCACCAGTTTTACCGTTAGAGCTACAGTTAAAGCAGTTTCATTAAAGCGGACAGCATCTTTTGCTTGGCATTGTTCTCTGAAGTTGAGGATTTTTTATGAAACTTTGAAAATATGTAATTATCACTATATTGTTACTTTTCCTTTGAAACACAATCAGGAAAATATATCTGAATATCAATGCAGTGAAATTCTGGCTGGTAAGAAAGGAAGAGTCCGTTAATTAAGTAGTTAATTGCCTAAATATTTATTTACTCCCAAGCACTATTGATTTTGCTGACAGCTGTTTTCAGTGCCCCATTGTGTAACACAATAAAGCACTTAACGGTAAAAAAAGCAGCTTGCCATGGCAGCAGTCTTCTTTCCATCAGCTTTTTCACCCTAGTTACTTTTAACTGCAAAGGTGTCCCTCACCAGTCAGCTTTTTTGTCTGTTGTTTTACTATCTGCTAACGAAATGACATAGACAAGCAAGCAGCAGCCACAACTGTGCTTTGAATAACAGCAGCCCTTAGTTCAATGAGTTAAGGTTTGCCTCAAAATCGTGACGCCCTCAGTCTCCATCTCCTCTAACCTGTGTTGCATTGCTTGTGCCACACAGTTGGTATCAGGAGTTGGAGATCCTCGCCTGCTGGGGCCTGATTGCTCCTGCCTGTTGTCTTGGTAACAGTTGCCTGCAATTAAAGACTGAAGGTAGTTTAGTGCAAGGCTGTCATCAGATAAGCGGGGTTTTAGAGGTTTTAATGTAGCCTTTTGTCCATTTTCAGTTCTGCTTGACATTGTGTACTGTTACAGTATGTACAGTAAATTGAGTATACTAGAGTCATGTTCTGGTTCTGATGCTGCAGATCCACTGTTAACCACCAGAGGGCATTTGGTGGGCTGAGAGATGCACTGACGTTTGGCAGGAATGTGCCAGGCAGGGTGCCTGGCTTTCTTTATAATTGGAGAAGGAAACTGCTCTTAAAGAAGACAAACAGTGGGTTTCATGGTACAGCATGCAGAATCAGTGGAGGTGACGGCGGCTGCCAGTCACAGCAGTGGCACTGAGGGGATTGTATGACAGCGTCCCCTGATTTTGTGTTGACCAAACAGGTAGAGATGAAGGGTGGCATTTAGTGCTTGGAAACGCCACTATAAAATCTTGTCTTCTACTCCTTTAAGCTTTGCCAGCCTTGGCCACTCATTATGGTGACATGTTTGGGTGTCCTTTGTTGTGTTGCTAGCAAGCATCTTGCATGTGTTGTGTTTTTGTAACTGGTTGGTGTATTTGTTTGACTGTTTTTTTTTTTTTTTATTGTGGAATATTCCGTGCACTTGGCATTTAAGTGTGAAAAGTGATACTTAAAATTAAATGGTTTTAAATTCAGGGTCAGAAGTAGACTAAAACAAGGGATCGTTTTCAGGAAACAAGTAGACATTAATTTTGAGACAGAGTGCAAGAAAATGCTGCAGTAAAACGTTGGTAAAAGACTGGATGGCTTTGTTCTTTGGAGTCGTATTGTCTATTTGTCTTTTTTTTTGCTATATTTTTTTTAATTTCAGCAAGGTTCAGACAGCTGATGTTACCCTTGGGCTGTCCCTGCCAGCTCTGTAAATTGCTGAAATATGTTTTGATCAGAGAACTGAAATTCAGTTGAAGAACTGCAATCCGACTTTTGAGGGAACTTAAACAAACCAACTTTGTGAAGTGACTGACCCCTGGGAGAAACCAAGGGTATCAAAACAAGCATCGCAGCCCTTAGTGAGAGACAGCAGAGTCGTGTTTACCTGCACTGTGATGTCACAGTTATATCTGTTATCTTGGAGTAGTTTATACATGAAAGAGGAAGCAAATGTCACTCTTATCCTATAATGGAAAAAAGTCAACTATCTGGTTGCCTTGGTTGACTGATGTGCTTAAAAAATCAGTCTCCTGTGGGGAAAAAAAAAACAGGATTTAAACTTGTTTAGGTTGATAAGGCTGCTAGTGTGTTTCGGCCTAGATTGTCCTGGAGCCCATACACACCCCTCTCCCTAATAGGAAGAAAGTAAACTGGTGTTTTTACCTTCCCCAGATTGGCACAATTACAATTGGTGTTACAAATAAATTTATATTGGATTCTCCACCCAAATTATTCTGTCATGTTCCTGCTACCCTCTTCAGGGCTTTACACTCTACAGTCTCACTCACACCATTTGTTGTGTTTCTGTTGCAGAGATGTGACGTTACGCTGATCTTCAGCTTTTCTGTAGTGCATTATAGGAGAAAGCTATCAAATGGGAAACTTTGGAGACTGAGATGGTACTGTAATGCACCTGCATTTGTGGTGGTCAGAAAGCTTAAGTGAACCGTTTTTTTTTTTTTTTTGTACTCTTATTGCATGTCTTACTCAGGACAATTGGCAGTAACTAGGAGTTTCTGGGTAGTTGTAAGCTTGTGGTTTCCTTAGCCGCAGTAGTGTAAAAGAACAGCTAATAGCAAAGGACATTTTCAGTACTCTGTGGTCTATACTTCCCAGCCACATTACTGGGGGATTTCATGAGGCTGCTGTTGCATCTAACTGAATTCCAATTTTAATTTAACACACTAATATTTCACATAATACAACTCAGAAAATGCAACAATATTTGTTCATGGTTCAAATAAATTTCCAGCCAAGTTTGTTTTTTCTCCAGTCGAACTCCTGTATCTAAGCATGACACATCCTGAAATCTACTGCGGATAGCTGTGAACCCTGTATATATAAGCTGTTTTTCATTTGCATACATACCTATGATAAAGTTTAGGTGATGAAAGACATTACCAACATTAAATAATAAAATACAATGTACATTATTCTACTTCTAGTGTGCTGTCACTCCCTCAAACTTTGACATTGTAGCTTAACCTTCAAGGAACAGTGAAGTAATGAAACATATCTTGTATGCACACAGTTTAAACACTTTTTTACATTAACATTTTTATTTATACAGTATTTCTTAAAAATATTATAGCCTGTTGTGGGTACTCACTGGCTTCTCCGTTCTTCATTGCTTTCACTCATGGGAAACACTTCACAATTCTATTAGGTTTTGAAGAATTGCCAGGATCTCTATATGTATTTTGACACGTTGTGGTTTTTGTTAAGGCTCATTTTCACAACAATACAGCAATAATGTGGCAGCAAATGTGGTCGGCGAGAACACCAGAGGCTGGTCAAAATGCCATCAGACACACAGGCACAGCACTGAATTTGACGATTGTGTGTTTCTAATATTTTGGGCCACGACACACCACAGATAACTGAAACCATGGAAACTCAATCTGTGGATACAGGGGTTCTACTTTATATAAGAGGCAAAAATTGGCTTTTATATTTATTATTTGTTATTTGTTTGTATTTAAAGTAGTGCTATGGGTTTGCAGTGGATTAGTTGGTTATTGAGTTGTGTTGATCAGCATTACAGTGACTCTAATGCTTGTAATGGTGGCATAAGGGGCTGCTAGTTGATGTAGCCTAGTGGCCAAGGTATGAGACTTCAAACTTTAAAGGCTGTTTTGTTGGTTTAATCCTCCCATGTGTCCCTCAGCCTGGCCCTCTGCTTCTGTTTAACTAAAAATAAGTTTAACGATTGCTGTTAATTGATGTTAAGAGTAGAAAAATCTGCTATATAAGGAATCTAGCAACACCACAACACCTACATTAACCCTCAGAGTGCTATATACATAAAACATATTATTATTATTTGTTACTTACCCCATGCAGTTTGTAGTTGTGGCACAAAGGCATTTAATCTAGTGTTTTCATCCCACAATGGAGCCTCATTGCTTTGGTCAAAGGTTTTGTCTTCAGTTCAAAAAGTAATTACCATGAGGCTTTAGTTTTCTGATTATGATGTGTGCTGAGTATTTATTTAACGCATTACATGTTCGGTAACACGTATGGATTATGTGATGCCAGTAACATGCAACAACCCCCCATGGAAGTTTTTCATATTGTTTCCCACTGTACAGCATTGGTCACTGTACACTTTGTGGAAGAAACCTTCCTCTGTTTTTGAAAAGTCAGTCAAGGAGATCAGATGAGAATGCAGAACAGTTCTGTATCTGCACACAGATCTGCACACGTTTCTTAGCCCATGGAGTGAGTAATCCATTAAACAATTCCTCTGCTTTTCTGTTACCATTAACTCATCTAATGCATCACATCATCTGGCTCTTCATCCAATCAACTAACACCCCCAGTATTTTCTGACTCCTTTCGACTACCTGATTACCTGAATGTTGCCTTGCAAACAGGGGTGATCTGCGGATTCTTCTGTTGATCTTAGTACCGCTTCCTAGAAGGGGTCTTCAGCCTTTCTCATTAGTTTATCCTCGCTTTTTAGAGGGGTGTTTGTTACTCATTTACTTTATTTTAACCTAGGAAAATCAAGCTGGTGATTTGTCTAAAATGAGGCAGCCTCACATGCCATGTTTTGTTAATTCTTTAGTTCCCTACAATCCTTTTTGTTATTTTTTAACAATTCATTGTTACAACTTTATTTAAGTATATACTGTAATAATTTGTAAATGATTATATATATTAACTTACAGTATAATTCTGTATATACTTCTATTATGTCAAACATTTTTCTGTCTCCATTCTGAGTGAAAACATGAGATTAAAGCTTTTCCTCTGCCATCACAACAAAGTAGTGGGGAGAGTGCTCCTATTTTTCTGCACAGTATACAGCATGGGCCAACTTGTTGTTGCGACACCATTGGCTATGAATCCTCCAGTGTACAAACCAACAGTTTCAGGCTGACACCTTTAGATTCAAAAATGTCCACACAACGACTAAACTGAGAAAGCAGCACCACAAGGAATACAAAACAGATCAGCCAAATTGCATTTTAACAGCTGTTTGAAGGAGAATGATTCAGAAAGCAGGAACACGACTATTTGGAAAACAGCTGACATTGTATGATGCTATCATGTGTACACTACAGAATGATAAGAATATCACCGAAACTGTCGCCACCTACTCAGTTCAAAATGAAAGGAGTACCGTGTACATATGGCTGTGGTCTCTGACCATAAGGGATAAGACAATACAAGGCACATGGCTACTTCAGGACGCTTTGGAACATTTAAGTGAGGCGGGCACACAAACCTCCTTGATAGTGCTTTGACTGACACATGGGCAGCACTGAGCAAATGCCAAAAATAACGTGGGCTTTGAAGTGTGCAGGAGGGTCACTGCCTTTTAGAGAAGGTTGTACTTTATTTTGGTTTCTGTAGCTGTTACTGAAGAAGTCAGTCACTGTATTCAATCAGATCATGTTCTAGATGCACAGAGTGTGCAAAAAAAAAAAACCAGAAAGGCAGAGAGACTCCTCTATCATCTGCTGCCATTCTGGGTCCCCTGTTTGTTTTATACACAAATGAGCTCTCATAAAGTCAGGTCCATCCAGCTTATTGTCATCCTGAAATATCTTGTGTGGTTTTGCTTTAGAGTTCTTCTTTTACTAAGTTAAAGGAATACAAAGATTAGCAGAGAAAGGGCAAGAACCAACCAGTGCTGATGCACAATTTCACAGGCAGGCATCAAAGGTAAAGCCATATTTTAGAATTAATAATAATAATCCTTTGCATTTATATAGTGCTTTTCACACTACTCAAAGTGCTCATTCTGCTCTTCAGTACTCTGTTGTGGGAATGCCAAGGAATTTGAGCTCTTCTTAGAGTCTGAACACAACCTTCAGATATGGATAAACCCTTTGGTACAGTCAGCACACCGAAACCCTTGAGCTGAATTCAGCACACTGGACAGCTCCCCAATCCGATCGGCTTCCTTCTAGGAAATCAAAGAAGGGTAGAAACATTCGTAATCTGCTGTATGCAGCTAAATGCATAGCCCTCTCGTGATATTCCACATGTGAAAAATGACATGTTTGTGCTTGATGTATCTTCCTTTTTGTGTCACTTTCTCTCAGTGTTGCTGAGCTCCCCTTAATATGATCCTCGCCCTCTGATTCCCTGTGACTGGAGAAAGCCAAAGACCAAAGTGAAGGATGCATATGTGACAGCTCTCTGACTCGGGAGGTTTCATATTTTGTTTACTTTTTGACAGCTCATCTCATTTTATGTCCTTTATGTGACAAATTCTGTAGATTCAAAAAGAAGATATGCTATGAACGACTTTTTTTCTGTTTAGTTGAAAAGTATTGTGTGTGCTTTAAGTAATATCTGGAAAAGGTAAGAATAAAAAAGTAAGTGTGGTGGATTATGCATGTGGCTGTTGTTTTTTTATTTCGTTTTATAAATAGCATATATTTTGCATTTTACTTTAAAGTTTTTGGAGGAAGATGTGTGGATGTTAGCAATATCTTTGCATTTTCTAATAAGTGAACCCAAGTACTTAAATCTCTCCTGTCTGCATTAACTCATTCCTGTATATATCGAAATATATTTTTTTGTTTGAACTGATTTGCTACTGCAAGCAATGACACATGCCACTTTTATTATGAAGTAAATGCAGTAAATAAAATATTAATTAGAGTAGACTGGTTGCTCCTTTGTGCCTCATGTAGCCAGTGTAGGCTTTGGCAACATGTAAGCCCTAAATTTAATGAAGCCGATTTTCTTAAGAAGACGAATGATTACGGAATTTGCTTTTGCAATCTGCAGTAGGTATTACAGCATATACTGTTCACTGCAGAATTTGGTGTGACTTTCCTAGTGCATCCTCTAGCAGAGTCTTTTTTCTGCGTGTTTTCCAATTCCAGACTACAGGGCACCATGTGTCATGAGTTGCTGAAGCATTCCCTAAGCGAAGTGACATTTCCAGAGCATGGAAAGTGCCCTTGGAGAATTACGCGGTGTTCTTCTCAAGGTGTGATTTGTATAGAAATTGTGAGTGCAAGCTGCTAGGATCTCTTGCCTCTCACATGAAGAAACTTAGGAGCCACTACTATGTGGTTTGACGCGCTAAGCTTCTCTGTTATCTTGTCTTTGCCAGCTGACTTCTCATTAACTGCTTGTCTTGATGAAGGCCTTGCGATTGTGTGCTGCATATAAATGTGGGCTGTGGAGTTGTGTGACAATGCAGGTGCGAGGGAGCTTTTGATATTCTTTCTGATGTGGTTTGCATTCCTTCTGAAACTTTTACAGTACCATGTATATCTTCTTTTATTTGATTCTCTTTTTGATTAAAAAATATAATCCTACATTGGAGGTGGCACCTAGTCGTGGATTCAAGTGTGGTCGGGCTGTTTGCAGGTTTCTCCAGTTGTGGGTTTTCTCTCTGGTTTCTTTGCAAATCCCAAAGACAAGCATATTAGTATGCAGATGTGAATATTTTGAGCTGCTCTGATATTCTTTAAGCTGTCCATGATATGGATGAATATAGAAAACTGAAAAATGACTAAATGAAACCTCTTATTTATAATCCCAAATTGGTGTATGAGCAAGAGATTTGCACAAGACCTGAAAAAGTCAAATATCCGTTTATAACAAGGCATTGAAAGTACCAGAAGCGGCACTTCTTTGGAGCGGGCGGCAGATGCTGGAATTAATCAACCCCTGCTTTCTTGTTAAAGCAGCAGAGATTTTTAAAATAGGCAAAACCCAGCCATCAGAGGCATGTTTATTTTTGCTCAGAAACACTCATGGGTATTTAAAACCCCCTATCATCCGTCAGGCAGAAGCAGTGGTGGTGGTGGTGTGGCAATCTGATAGTGTTTGTCTGCAGCTTTATCTGTTTGATTACATCTGGCTTCAAAGACCATACTGTGTTAAGTACAGTAGGTACACACTACACTAATTACACAGAAAAGTGATGGCCTTTTTGTGGCAGTGGTTACAAGCGGGGTGTGTTTAACAAATTTAATAAACAGAAAAGACTTGTCACATTGGATTACCTAATTCAAAGTTTAAACTGTTCGAGGGCGAGCACACAGAGCTTTGAAGGTGCAAGATGAAACCCAGTCTGGTGCTGATGTATCCTGCAGAACATCGAGCTGCAGCCCTTCAGCCGAATGCCCACATAGCGGTTGCTTCAGGCTTGTGGCTTTTGCTGCTGGTAATATGCTGTGGTTTCCCACAATCCTGATTAGTACAGAAGAATTACTTAGAATAAAAGGTGCATTTATTTCACATAAAATATTTCCAAATACATGGTAATTGTCAAATGATTACAATGTGAAACTGAAGATATAGAAAACTAAACCAGCCTCCAACATCGACTTCCAAATTTGCTGAAAGAAAAACATTGGCATCATTTGATATTAGGCCAGGAACCAGAAGCAGGACAATTATGGTCTGTGTGGAGTCTACCTGTTCTTTCAGTGTCCACGTGGACTTTTTCCCTGGTTCTCCAGTTTTTTTTAACCCACATCCCAAATACTGGCATGTTTAGTTAATTGAGGGCTTCTAATTGGTTGAATTTGTCTATAAGTGTGTAATGATTTGTGAATTGTCTGGCATCCAGGACACGTTCCTGCCTCGCTATACCACCGTTAAGAGGCCTCTATTAACTTGCATTGGTAGGGGACATTCAGGAAAATGGATGAAATTTCAACAATGCAAACATTTTCATTTGTTTTTTTTTTTGTGGCTGTACAGCTGATTTTCTAATTAGCCAAAGTTTTTTTGATAGCATGTGATGTAATATGATTGCTTTTTGGCACCATTCTGTTGTTTATTTCCTGTCCTGTGCTCATATGGGAGATTTCAGCAATGAACAATGGATACTATGAAAGATAACGGCGAGGGAACGCTCCAGCAGGGTCACATGCATTTGTTTGGTTTCAGCCTTATTTAGTAGTTTGCAGCTGAGGAGCTGTAGTATGGCGTGCAGTAAGGAAAAGCAAGAGAGCCTCACGCTAACAGACAATCCTTAGATTTGTCTTCTGATGTGTTGTGTCCTTTGCTTCATTGTCTCTTTAGTTCGCCCACAGTGTGCTGGATGCAGACAGTCCGTATGGACACACCATTTCTGGCTCCAGCAATAAAGACAATGAGTAGATGTGTTCACATGTTTCCTTATGTTCTGCTACTTTATCCTTTCATTAATGCAGGCTGGCATCATTTAACAATAAGACAAATTTCTCATCTACTCAGTTAGATGAGATATGGATATAATGAGAGAAACCTGGGAATGTGCAGACTGGTAAGTGTTTTTATAAATTGTAAAGATTAGGCTTTTGTTTGTATGATATGATGTACAGACTATTTTCACAATGTGGGCACCAAAATATTTGATTTATATGATGAAAATGTATATGTTAACAGCAGCCCTGCTGGGGATAACCTGCTTTGAGTCTTACAGAGGGCACCAACCTCGGACTCTGTCATACTGAAGGCCTCCATGTTTAAAGTAAGAGGACTAATGTAGCTCCAACAATGTACTAATGGAATCCTGTATGCTTTTATAATGTTAGTATTTTCTGCATTTATTTTTTATTTCCCTGTAGTCCATTAAACCTGTTGCTGATGCCATGAACAATAGTTGCAGGCTTTTGTTACCGATGGTAACGTTCAATTTATGGTTTCCATCTGTTTTGTTATGTCTTCATCTTTGTCTTTTGTAATCAACTTCTCCAAGCATCAGCACCTTTATTGAAAATCTTTATTCTCTCCTAATATGACTAGCAGTTTTAACTGACTATGGATGATTTACATCCTGCTTGACCCATATAGTCTCTGGCTACGCCAGTTTTCGTCTTCTAGCACCACACTTCAAATATTGAATTGCACTGCTTGGTACTTTGGTCAACGTTGTCTAAACTTTTGTAAAAGAGTACATGACAATAGGATGGAGACTTGAGTTCTCACCAACAACACCAGCAACAATTTATTTCTTGTTTAGCCCACAATCACATAAGGAATGCCTCAATGGGCTTCAACACACCCTGTTTTTTAACTTCCCCTAGCCTTGACTCCTTGAGAATTCAAGAAAAATCTACCCAAAAAAAGAGAGAAAAAAAATGAAGAAATCTTAGGAAAAGCAATTCAGAGAGAAAGATCTCCTTCCAGGTAGGCTGGGCGTGCTGTGCTTTTCAAAATATGGTGTAAACACAATACACGAAATAGAACAGAACACAAGTAATCCTCTTCACAGAGCTTGAAGGGCAGTCTATCATGGCCACCTCATAAATACAACAGTAAAAATGACTTTGCTCTTTCACAGCACTCCTCACTAAGTGCAGGTGTAGAGGTCTGTGACAACAGTCAAGGCAAAACGTAACATTATATATATACTAGCAGAATACCCGCGCTTCGCAGCGGAGAAGTAGTGTGTTAAAGAAGGTATGAAAAAGAAAAGGAAAAATTTTAAAAATAACGTAACATGATTGTTAATGTACCTGTTTTGTCATTGATATGAGTGTTGTTCTCATATCTCTCTCTCTCTCTGTATATATATATATATATGTATATATATATATTATATATAAATATATATAATATATATATCTCTATCTATCTCTATCTATATATATATATAGATATAGATATATCTCAAAATACCCGCGATTGGCAGCGGAGAAGTAGTGTGTTAAAGAAGTTATGAAAAGAAAAGGAAACATTTTAAAAATAATGTAACATGATTGTCAAAGTAATTGTTTTGTGTATTTGGCGGCAGTGTCGCTGTGTTTTCGTGATATATGCATCAGAAAATGTACCAAACGTCTGACACGCCTCCTTTTTAGTGTTTCTCACAGCTTGGATTGCTGCTGTCATAATGGGTTTCAGTCTATATATATATATATATATATATATATATATATATATATATACACACACATACCTATCTACATCATATATACACACACATACATACATACATACACACACACACACAAATTATATAAATTATATGTGTATGTATGTATGTATGTATGTATGTGTGTGTGTGTGTGTGTATATATATATATATATATATATATATATATATATATATATATATATATATATATATGTATATATAATGTGACAGGTGTGTGTGTGTATATATATATATTCACACATACATACAAACATACACACAGGTATATATATGTGTATATATACGTATGTGTGTATAGGTCACTGAGTGCAAGGAAAAAATAATAAAATATAGTCTGTAAGTTATTAAACAGTAAATCTTTAACGTTTTAAGAAGTACAGGTACATTGAGCACTACTAGAGTGGTTGCGGGTAAACTACATTTTAAAGACTGTGTAACACAACAGGTAAGTAGTACTAACAGCAGCTAAAATGTATATGGATCATCTCTCGGTAGTAGATCCATTTTGAAAGGCGCTACACGACGGCTGTGGTATAGAAATTACATTTTCTATGTAAACGTCCAAATTTCTGCCCCTGGTAATGTGCCTTACCGGCATTACCAGCAATTAAAGAAAATTAGTTTTGTGTCCTCTGCAGTGTTAAGAGAGAAAGGCTTTGGTTTGGGATAAAAGGAAAAAAGGTGTAAAAAAAGGAAAGTTGCCTTTTTCTTTTATATAGTATAGAGAGATGTGTTCGCTGACGATATGAGCCTTTTGGGGACAGTCGCGGTGGGTCTTGTGTAGACTGGTGAGACGTCCCTGCCATTAATCGGCTGTGATGGCACTGTCAGTCCTCCACTCGTGTGCGTGTCTTCATAATCCGAGCTGAGGACCTCATAATCGTATACGTGAAAAACAATATTAGTAATATGTTTGCCACGGTGTAGAAAAGGGGTCCCGTGTTTGCACTTGTCTGGGCTACAGCTCAGTGGGAGGATGAAAAAAATTAAAAGTGCTCACTTTGACTTAAGGCAGAAGCGCAGTCAGCGTCTCAAAGGCCGGCACAGCTATGCGCTCGCCGACTGCTCGACTTTTGCAGGGCAGGAGACCCCAGTTTTTGCAGACACGTTCATGATATAGATATATATATATATAGCTAAATACCCGCGCCTCGCAGCGGAGAAGTAGTGTGTTAAAGAAGTAATGAAAAAGAAAAGGAAACATTTTAATAATAACGTAACATGATTGACATTGTCATGAATGTTGCTGTCATATATATGTCTGCCTAAATAAGTCACCCTCGCTTCGCTCTTACTTTTTTACCGTTCATTTAATCATGGCTATTGGCGGAAAAATTATAAAATGGAAGGAGGATTACACTGAGTATGGCTTTACCAAAACAATTATTGATGGCTTAATCGATTATTCATAAAGCTTGAATTGGTGATCTGTTTTTCTGTGTTAACCTCATATTTTTCATACTTCTTCTCAAACCAAGGGGGTGCGAGGGTAAAATGAATAGGGATGCGCTGATCAAAGTAATCGGTGTACCAGGAAATCATGCATTGACAATAGTTCCCCTTTGCTTGTAATGGAAAGTGTGATTAAATGCATTATTTTTAACGTTATGGAGCACATGCATCGAAGCTTCTCAGCTGTGCTTGTGCTAAGAAAAGGAAAGATTTTAAAAATAACATAACACGATTGTCAATGTGACCTTTTGTAAGTAGTGCCTGGAGGATTCAGTGTGGAGAAACTCTAGAGACAGCGTGTGTATTAACTTGTGGATTTTTCTGTGAGTATTTGGTGGCAGTGTGATGAAGTTGCTTCGGAAGACGGCGTTAGCCGCGGAGCTCAGCTCAGAGCGAAATGAGGTAAATGGGAGGGGAGATGATGACGTGACTCCCCCACCCGCCTTAACTGTCAATCCCCACAAACACAGTCTCGGAATTTGCATAAGCACACCCCTTCACCTACAATTTTAACTTAGTTACAAAGTGATGAAAACTCTCGTTTATATCCTGCGTCCTCTCATTAAACTTGTATCACGCATTACCCGTGGGCATGAGAAACGCCAGCGGCAGTCTGTCTATGAACTTAATTTAAACTGTAGGTTTACACCGTGCTTTGTTTCCGAAGTAGCAGCACTCATGAATATGGTTGTATATGTCAGTCGCTCGCTTCTTATTGTTTCGCTGCCTTCTCAATTATATAATGCATGTTTTCTTCAGCGCTTTTTGGAGGTCTTCCTGGTTTTCTACGCACTGCGTTGACAGTCAGTTCACGTGATTATGTGGGAGGCGTGATGATGTCACACAAAACTCCGCCCCGGCTTTCGAGCTCAACTCCATTACAGTAAATGGAGAAAAATAGCTTCCAGTTATGACCATTACGCGTAGAATTTCGAAATGAAACCTGCCCAACTTTTGTAAGTAAGCTGTAAGGAATGAGCCTGCGAAATTTCAGCCTTCTACCCACACGGGAACTTGGAGAATTAGTGATGAGTCAGTGAGTCAGTCAGTGAGGGCTTTGCCTTTTATTAGTATAGATTATACCACCCACTAAATATAAAACTGTCACATATAAGGATACATATTTGTTCAAATACATCAAAACAAAGCAGAAACTAATTAACATAAATAAAAAACAACAGTATCTGTCCTCCAACTAATTGTAGAACAATGGGCAGGTTGTAGAAAAGGAGTTGGAGACAAGCCAGACACAGTCAGAGTCCTGGAGACCGCTGCTAACAACTTGCCTCCTCCTGATTGGCCATTCTACAGCTGTGTCAGTGCTGGGACGGCCAATCTGATGAAAGGACCCTTCTACCTGATGATTCCAGTGCTCCTTTATCTGAGATGACTTTTCCATGGCAGGCAGATCATTTCAGGTGGGAGAAACCCTTGGTGTGTTGAAGTGGTGCAGTTGCTCTAATTAGGATGTATGAAGGGGTGAGAATGGTGGTGTTTCCCATCCGCGTTTAAAAAGGAAAAATAAACTTGTTAGCGAACTCCATACCCATTTAAAGAATGTACTGAGGGGCGAAGGCAGGTTGGGGTCACAGTTCTTCTTATGTGTCAGTGATTTCTTGAGATGGGTCCAGCTGTAGACCTCCGGAGCTCAGCCATTCAGTAGTTCTGTTGGGCAGCCAGTTGAATTGGAGGTTTTTGGTCACGTGGTATGCTTGACATGTCAGATAAGCGTCCACCAACCCTAATCTTAGCCATAGTGTAATCAGGTGTTATCACTGATGTACAATATAAAGTGACATCCTCCTCAATGGAGTGGAGCTCTGGAGGTCAGCAGCTAAAGTCAGTTGGAGTTCTTGGCTGTGGATGAGATTGAAGGCAGACCCAAAAAGAATACATAGAAATTATCTTTAAAAAAAAAAAACATCCCAAATAATAAGAGAAAATAAAATGAATAAAAGAAATTAAATTATACATTACAGCAAATTTTCTTTAATCTGTTAATGAATTGAATTAACTTTAGGGTTGCAGTGAGCAGTAAACCGAGCTGGCTAGCAGCATCTTATCCTGGTATACATTGTGTAAAGCAGTGAGGAAAATGATGCCCGTTTCAACTTTGGGTGTTGTCACAGATGGTGTATTCTGTTTTCTTCTCCTGCTTATTCTGTTATGTGACAGCAATGGGAATAAGGAAAGAATACAAAACTGGGGCGAGAGGGCAGAAGCACAGAAATGATTCTTGCAACGTACCAAAGAGCCTACGCAGCATTTCTACACACTCTTGTGGGCAGACTAACTGCTGGTATTGTAAGGACTTAATTAGTAACATCGGGCACAAGGGTTTAAATGCAAGTATTGTATTTTCTGCAAGGGTCCATTTTTTTTAAAATTTTGCATTACTCTTTCCAGTATTCAACACAGATTTTCAACCTTAATTAACTTTTTTAGTTAGTTCAAATGTGTGTTTATTTATTTACAAAAAAACTCAGTGTTCAATAAACCACCAAGACTGAGAATCTCCCCTCATAGCACCAGAGCCCTTTTTATAATTTAAGTGTGTAACTTCACTGATCAAAACTGTTTTGTGTTAAGCCCCAACCACACCACCCCTCCCCAAATGACAAATCCTCTACTAATTGACTTGCATTGCCATTGTGAAATTGCTAGAGCAAGGCTAATGATAATAAATAATGGGACCACTTTTCTAAAAGGTCTGCTGTATGTTAAGAGACAAAAACGTATTGCTGATCAATAGAAGGTGGGGATCAATGCCGATATTGACAGACCACCTGCATTTGATTAAACTAACTTTTAGCCAATCTCTTCCTTGACCCATGTGACATATCTTGTCAAGATGAAATACCTATTCTGCAAAGAGATCGGATTGAGCAACTGGACTCTACAGTAATCATATTAAGTAATGTAGGTAATAATCCATAATACTTAAGACGTAAAGAGGAACCATCGGGTGGAGATCAGACAAGTATGCAAAGCATATGGTTGCTCGCAGTGGTCTTTGTAAGGATATTATTTATTGCCTCAGAATCATTAAAAGCTATATTGAAGTATACCATAATTAAGCTGTCATTGCAAAACACCTAAATGACACAAGAAACATGCTGCTAACTACAGAATCAAGAGACGGGGGCTGCTGTGATCCCAGAGCCCTGCCCTTCTATGGAATGGGTTTTTTTTATTCAGTCTTTCTGTTGGCTCTTACAAGCAGAGGGCGGACAGCTCAGGGGAAACTAGAGGAAGTATTGTTCCCAGAGAGGGAGGTGGATTTGTAGAAGTGACTTCCTGAAGAGGTTGAGGAAGAGGTTAATGGGTCAAAAACAACGAAAGAGCTCAACAAAGTTTGTGACAGACTTGTAGTTATTTATATGGGACATAGAGTTGGGGAGGAGAGGAAATGTTCAAGTGGAACTGACAGCTTAGTTGGCTAGGAAGTTCTACAGTTGAATTTTACCTTTATGATTTCACTTTTAGATCAGACATTAAACGGTCTTTTCAGGCATGTCTGTTTTTTTCAAGTGACTGTGATGGTGATTTTTTTCTTTTTTTAATCGTTTATTTCATCTTTCTAAGTGAAAACATTTAAAAAAACAGAGTGTGCACATACAATCTGTAGTGAATTTGAATGAATGAGTATGTGTAGGTGTGCGCTGAGATAATCAGGGCCAGGTCAGCCAACTTCCCATGACCCTTAACTGGATAAGCAGGACCCTGGATTGTTCAATTTAGATCCATAATGTGTGTTTCAATATATTCTGAACATGTTGAGGCTTAGGCAAAAGTTTGGAATTCTCCAGTGTCAGTTGTACTTGGTGTTCTCCCAGCAAATTTACTGTACGCTTAAGTATGGTCCTTCTGTTATTTGTTAGCACTAACAATAAATGACCTAGTCACAGCTCACATCTTGCACAAAAGTATTTGTGTGTATAAGATTTTTAAAATATGAATGAAATGCTGCTGGAGATTCTGCTATTTTTGAAATGATTGTGCTTGTCAAAATGATCTGTTATCTTGTCATGGGTACAGGTGACTTAATACTTTTTATAGTTGAGCAGTTGAACAGCATAACCATTTTTTTCTTTTCTTCTTTCTAAGTTCGCGTGTACCTCCTACAGTCTATAGGCAGGCTGTTAATTTCAAAGACCATGTGCCATGTTCAGTGGCCATGATGCCGTCTGAATTCTCCCACGTTATCTCTTTTTTTCCAAAATATCACAATAGCAGCAAGTTTAACAGATGAATGAAGATGAATAAATAGATTAACAAAGAGAATAATAATCCAGTTTCATTACTTGATTGTAGTTTTATAGTAGATTAGGATGTGTCGCAGTAGGAGGCAGTAGTGCTCCCTTGAACCCTCAGGTACCACGCCAAACACCTGGTAAAATTGCCACAATGATTATATTTATTATAATAATGTGCACCAAGCACCCTCCACTCCACTATATTCATAAATCACAATTACAATAACCAATCAATAATAATCACAATCCTCCACTCCCAGACGTGTTGCCCTCCTACCACCCAGCTCAGCTCAGTGTCTGGGAGTTCCCAGAGTCCTTTTATTCCTCCTGACCCGGAAGTCTTTCTGTCCAACAGTTCCACAAGTCCTTACTCCTTCCGGGTCAGGGTAAACAGTACTTTTCTTCACCCCGGAAGCCCGTTGCTCTTCCTGTGACGAACTTCCGGGTCATGGTGCCCAAATGAGTCCATTGGCCTCCCGACAGCGACTCCCAGTGGCCCCAAGGTATCCAGCAGAGCTGTGTATAAAAACTACATAGTCCATGAGGCCCTGCTGGAATTGGGCCCGTGATATGCTCTCGGGAGAGCTCCTCCTAGCGGCCAGGGGGTGAGGGCCGGAGTCAAATGCCGGCAATCCACCACAGATGGAAGTTAGTCTTTGTTTCACAGGCACAAATTTGCAGTACATACGATATATTCCATCCATCCATCCATCTTCCAACCCGCTATATCCTAACTTACAGGGTCATGGGGTCTGCTGGAGCCAATCCCAACCAACAAAGGGCGCAAGGCAGGAACCAAACCCCGGGCAGGGCGCCTGCCCACCGCAGGTTTCACGAATTTTCATCCACAAAATATTTTTTTACTTAAATTTGTTAATGTTCAGTGGTTGCCACTGCTTCTTAAAAAGTCCAATGTTCTTCTTTGTTAGTGTGGTTGTGTCTGAGTGAACCCTGTGATGAAATGAAATCCATTCAAAGTTTTTTTTCCAGTCCATCTGCTTGATGCTGCCTGGATAGGCCCAAACACTTCACAACCCAAAATTTGTTTGAAAAGGTTTCAGAATATTATTTGTTTATGGTATGATAATTTTCTTATTGATTATACAGGAATACTCCACCCATTTTATTTTTTGTTATATATGTTTATGTGTTGCATAATCTACATGTCAGTCATCCAGTCTTATGCTCACAATGCCCCAAACACATGCAGTTTTCCTGTGAGTAAAGGTGAAAAGTTAAAGAAAAGCAACTGAAAAGGTTACCAGAAACAGAATATGCCTCAGACTTGCACATATCAGAGATCTTTCAACAAGCAGGGGGTCGGTCAATTCACGGACAGTCGCTAAACAATCTCCAGTTGTGGATATGAATAGAAATGTAGTGATGAGAGTTGTCTGTCTACAAGATGCTCGTTCACATCTGAACTTGTGTCGTTTTAGTTCACATATATTCCAGGAGTGACTTATTAAACAATGTTTTTGTGAAAAAGCATGTGTTTGGGATGTAATAAGTAGATGACTGAGTGACTTTTGAATTATGTGATATGAGAAATGTGAGATTTTTTTATTGGATGCTTTGAAATTGTTTGGTGATGCCATTGGTTCACCAAAGACCATCTCCATTCTACATGAAAAGATAGACTAAAATTTTTCTTCTTCTAAGTTTACATGGAATTATTATCCTGCAGTGCATATACTAGTTAGAAACAGGTGGGTCTGGGGGTTTCCAGGGTCTAAGTAAGTACTCCTGTATTTGCAAGGGTCAGTCCACTAAGGTTTATAAAATCCTGTGTACATGTGATGTATTATATTAGCATGTCTGAATGGTGTAATTCAGCTTGAATTCTGTGTGGTGATAAATATCAATGGAAAGGGCTTTTAGGTCACTCAAGTAAAGTAGTGTTTGGAAAGTCTTGCGTGGCAGTGATGGGTGGAATGTAGCACCAGCATGGAGATGAGATACATTGGCATAATTTGCTGGGGGACTGTGCAGTCAAACTGTGATGCTGTTGTGTTCATCTTACAGTCAGTATGGTCTTCGGCACTGGGATTTATGTGATTGAGTTGTGTTATAAGGATTAAGGATGTCGCAAGACATCATGTTTGTGCAGCACTAATTAACTTTTCTTTGTCACTTTAGAGCAGCAGTTCCCAAACTGTGGACCCTTTCAGGTGATACGCATCGCGGTCCCTGAAATTTAATTTATCTGTGCAAAACCCTTTATGACAAGCCTGTTGTGAGCAAAAACCAATGAAACTGTTTAAATACAATAATACGTGGATTCCCAAATTTAGTGTGGTGTGAAATTTCATCATCTGAATAAATAAAACCTATTGTTCGAATCAGTATTTAGTTCAACGCTACTATAATTCCGTTTCGCGGAAGTCAACGTCTACTTCTACACTCTTTGAGCTTTTGGTCACTAGATGAAAGCACAACGCTGACACTATTTAATCTTCAGTAACTCTGCCTCACAGAAACCGCTCGTGTTTGTTGTTATACGTGCACTGCCGCTGTATCGCATCGTAGTCACTAGTTCTGAGCACAAAGCCGATACCATTTTGTCTTCGGTAACTGCATCACATACAGGCCGAAGGCAGGATTTAGTTTCGGGGTGGAATTTATCAATTTATGTACATGCACAAATTTTTTCATTAATTTTATGCATAATTTCTTCCAATTCTTTAACTTTTATTCAGATTTCGGGGCGGTTTAGACCCAAACTCCCCCCCTTACAGCTCTCCCTCCCTTTCAACAAGGTGCGGGTGGTACACAACGCAACTCACTTAACCGCAGGTGGTACTTGACGTCCAAAAGTTTGGGAATCCCTGCTTTAGAGTGTGCATACTATGTATTGTTAATATTGAAGTACATTTTAATTTGCTATCAAAACATTCCTTTTTTTATGCAGTTCATAGTCGTAATAATGTTTCATCCATCCATAATGCTATCAATTTTCTTCACTTATTTAGCCAGTTCAGGTGGTGGGGAGCCAGGGCCTTAGCCCTTCCCATTGTCATGAATTAGTGTTGTATAGGATATCTAGCACTTTAATTTTTGTTTTGGGTTTGAGTTCAAGGATGCTATTTTCATCACTTTGTATTGAGAATTCTTTATGGTTTATTTGCTGTGTTTTGTTTTTACAGTGTCTTCAATGCCATTCTGGTTCTGCTTTGATCTGCTACCCTGAGTTTCTAGGGACATGTCCTCAGAAGTATATAATTTATGCAACGGAAAAAAGGACAGCTAGTGTGGTTCATTTCATTATCTGATCTGCAGATACCAAAACTGTACCAAAAAGACTTGCTCTGAATATCCTCATGTGTTTTGTTCAGTTTTGACCTCTTGCTTATTCTTTCAACTTTGATTTTGCCTCATTGGCTTTGAGTTCTAATTCAAATTGTGATTTCCTGGCTTGTCTGTTTTTTTTTTTGCCATGTGCATCTCCTGGTGCTCCTCATAAAGTTTACCCATCAGTTTGATGTCAGGACACCCATGATGTGCAATTTCAGAAATCAACCTTAAATCCTGGGCCCAGTCTCTTGCCAGGACATTCACTTCTACCTGGCCACTTTCCAGTTGATTTAACATGTGTGTCTTTAGGATGTGGAGAACCGATGCCAGCACACAAAGACACTGAGCCAGGAGCTTGAAATTGAACTCAATCTCCTAGAGCTTTTAGCAACTCTAGAAATTGGTCATTGCTTGATGTTTGCATTGTTTTAACCTGGGATCAATATGATTAATCATCATATGCTAATCATATTTTTTTGAGTATATACTAAAAAAGCAAATTAACTGTGATTACAAGATGCACACTAAATTGCAGACAGATGGTTTATGGACCCAAGCGCGATAATGCCATTTCTTGCTAAGATGTGTTGGGAACGTTTCAGGTACTCACCACCACTAATATGTTTTGCACTATGAAAGCCCAGCTTACATACCATAATAATACAACTAAAAAATTGGAAAGACAAGATTTTATATGGTGTGTCTGGTGGATGCAGCGAAAGGTGAGTGGAATCAGGTTCCTACGGGTCACTGACATCTGAACCGTGGAAGGAACACACAGATGTATAATTTCCCTGCTTTCACCCATTCCCCTGTTCCTGTATTCACTTCAGTTTATCTCCGTAGACTAATCTGAATGTTCACACTCCTGCCAGGGCAAGTAACAAACAAAAAGCATACTACTTATGCTGATGTGAATGTGGAGGTTTTACTTATTTGAATTTGGATGCTAATGAGGTATCTGAATAATTGGGTGTGGCTGATATTTCATGTATGCTGGCTTCCCCAGGCATTTAAAAAATGGACCTGCTGCTGCTGTGCCTTTGCCATGCCTATGCCCTGGATTTGGGCAAGCATTTTATGACCGCCTTTTGCATCAGTGCAGCTGTAAGCAGTGAGTCGTCTCTCCTCTCAGCAGGCAGACCATTTGAAGAGAACAAAGCAAATCAAACATTTAGAATGCACCTTATTTATTTAGGGAACAGCATTGTGTTATTCTGCCAGAAAAAAAGGTTTGAAGGCCAAGGATCAAGAAGGCAAAAAATAGCCTCTTCTAGAAGCAGCTTGCTTTTATATTTAGATTACGGGAAGTAACTGGCAGCTGAAAATGGATGGGTTTACCCCTTATTACAAATACAGTTCTAATAATAGGAGCTAAACATGAATCAAGCTGTGATTCTTTAACATTTAGAATTCCCTCACAATGTAAAGTAACGGTTGCTTCATCATTGGATCTAGGGCCATACCGGTGTAAATCATATATCTTGATAGTAAAAATATATAAGAGGCAGAAAATACTTACTAAAAGGCTGACAAAATTAAAAAAAAATAAAATCATGAACCTTTAAACATGCTGTTATTTTGTAACATAAGCTGGTGGTGTTGGCATATTTTGTTTTGCCTTTGTGTGTGTGTGTGTGTGTGTGTGATACCTGATACCCTGTGTAGTAGGAATGTGGGCACCAAACTACACACTGGGTGTTGTCGTAATTTGGGACTTAACAGGACCAGCAGGAGAGATTTAAGACAGAGAGCCACAGCCAAAATTAATTGAGGGTTGACACTATGGTGCGGGACAAAACTGTGTCATTTTTGGTTTTATGACACAGTCCAAAGGCAATGACAAACAACAATGGAGAAAGAAATAAAATATTGATTACTGTGAAATCCAGTGTCCCCAAATCAAAAAGTAAAAATGTATATAAACCATGAACAGCAGTCTTCCTCTGTTAATATACTGTTTAGGAAGTTGCTTCTTAAAGCACAAAACAATTTACAGCCATAAAAATATGTACAAAAATAAAACTCAACTGTATGAACAAAAAGTGCACCCAAACCCAATCAATATAAATACCTCCAGCAAAAATTCATTATTATTAGGAGATATCTAGAATAAAGCAAAAATTGAAATATATATAAAAATAGGCACAGGTTATTAGCATCTATTGCACTCTGCAATGTTACCATCTCACTCTGTACTCAGACAGGAAGTGCGCTTTATGCTGGGGAGCCTTACTGTCCTCTAGTCCTACCTCACACTGCTCCCTTCCTCCAGTTACGAGTGACGAAGACATGTTCCAATTACATGTTATGCCATACCTCTCCAAGGCCTCTATTAAATTAAACAGCACACAAGTGAACCTATGATGCGCTTCAATTGGACATGTTGATGCTTCCTCCAAACACTGTAGTAAGTTACACTTTCGTCTTACACTAAAGACGCTCCACGCTTCTTGTTCAGCTGGCAGCTACGAAGACGCTCACATTTTGACTGGCCACACATGAAGTCCTGTAGGTGTTTTCTTGAACGTACCCATGTGTGGCCAACTGGCGTCTCACAGCGTTTACCTGCCAGAGCAAAATTACAATGTTTGTGGAAGTGCATGCTCATACTTCAAATGTTAGTTCCTTTAGTTTACCGATTTGTAAATTATTTTACAGTGGTCTTTGAACCGGTAATGCCTTTTTAAGGTCATTCCCACAGTGTGCTCGGGTTTTAAAGTGATTTCACCTGCTGCATGTAATTGCTTACAGATGACAAAATAATCAATATTCTATTTTTCTCCTCTTCTGTTACATTTGTACAAAAAAATAGCCTAAACGTAGAAAGTAAAGTGGTTAAGTTGTTTTTGCTGTTAGTTGTTCCTTTATTTTAAAGTTGAGACTCTCCAGCTAGTTGGTGACCTGGAAAATCAAATTCTTATTGTGCCTTCTAGCAAGAACAGGGATGCACCTGCAGTGTATTAAAATAAAATGTAAAAACTTGGACATCAACATCCAAGTTTTTTTTTTTTTTTAAATCGTCATCCTTTTGAAACATGTTTTCATTGTCTTAACTGTGCTTAATAAACAACAGAATTAAATTATTTAACAACACCTCCCAAACATGTTTATTGAATCATCTGTTGACTAAAAACAGCAACAGAAATTAACTTACCTTTCATAAAAATGTATGAAATGTAGGGCATTGAATAACAGGACACTTTATCCATTTAGTATTTGAGATTGTTTAATTCTGAATAGAGGTGTTGGGTGTTCAAGAGCACCTACAGCAAACAGGAATTTTAAAAAATATCATTGTCCATTTGGGCAGCATTACAGTTTATGAAAATTATTTAACAAAAAATCCACAGTACAAGTCTAAGCCGGTGTTCCCCTGGCAGCTCCCAAGGACACCAAAACCCTGTGAGTATCCAACCTGGAACCAAGACAGAGGAGCACTGCCATTTCTCATACTGGGATGAAGTGCTCTTGATAAATTATCTCCCCCCAGTCCATCCACCATCTGTTCACCTTGAATGGGATATGAACTATCAACCATGCGGGCTGGGTTATGATTTCCTCCTCATGATACTTCCATTATAGCTTCCCGGACAGGCAAAAAACAAAAACGTTCAGAGGATCACCGTGGTCACGTATAAGTGATTGGTGCCTCATCGCATGTTCTCCATTATGGTTTGCATTGAATCTGCAGTAAATATGTAGGAGGTGCAAAGAAGACTTTGTATTAAGTTTAACTTGCTTCTGTGGCAATAACAAATTTCTTCTGTCTTCTCTTAACACGATTTAAAAGTGGTTTGATACAATTCAGTCTACAGAGACCTGTAAGAACACCAGAAAATATTAAAATGGTGTAGAGCAGACTTCAGCATTCAGCTTGGTGGCATTAAATACTTTACACTGGACTGTCTGTCAAGATTTATCTTATAACCCATATAAAATACAAATAGTGCATACATTTTTAGGAATAATTTAGCTACACAAACTTGGATATACTTAATTTGTTAACTCAATCAGAATAACAACAACAACATTTATTTATATAGCACATTTTCATACAAAAAGTAGCTCAAAGTGCTTGAATTAAGAATAAAGTATTCTTAATGCTAGAGCTCATTTCAGAAAAGTTAAAAAAAAATGATTTAACACAAGATAAATAAATGATGTCAATTTAATTTCTGATCTGATGCCATGAATCAAATGACCATGTTAACTGACCTTTTAATTTATCCTTTCTAAAAGTCACCATATCCTCACACTGCACCCGTAGTAAAGAAAAATGTACTTCTCTAAGCTTAACGAAACCCAACAGTAAGCCTTTTAATTGGCAGTGATACACCTCAGGAATATGTTCCCTGTTTTGGAGGATAAGTATTATATTGTGTTATGATCAATGTGTTTGTTTTCCACTTTTCTTCTTTAATAATATTAACGTGAGATATATGCCTAAATGGAAATAAAACCATTTTCTGTTTTTGATTATATGTCCATTATGATTTGTCTGTGTATGGCTTTGCTGTCGTTGTTGCCTCTTCTTTGGGTCCCAGTGTGGAATCAAATTTCTTATTTGGGTCCTCTGATTAAAAATTTAAGAACCTCTGGTCCAAGCAATATAAAATTGTAGAGGGTCATTTGTTCGTCTTGGTGGTAGTATTTTTTTTCCTTCCTTTGAATTGATTTTCTACTAACTTGCCGGCAGTTGTGACCTGCAGTAAACATATTTTCCTCAGCTTAGCAGGCCTTCTCTAAATTCTGGTTATGTCACCTGATGAGCTCTCTCTATGCATTAATTTAAGAAGACAGACTTGAAAATTAATGTATCACATTTTAATTAACAGGGATTCCCATTCCTGCCAACAGCAATTCTATTTACATGTGAAGCATAAAGACATGTAATATGAAAAAAGTCCATTTGCACAGTGGATGGGTACAATAAAAGGTTACAGTAGGATTAATGTGTGTGACTCTGGATGCCTGATGCTGCTATGCAAAGCAGACTGTGTCATTTGGTTATGACCTGAAGTAACAGTCAGTACCTGATCGCTGTCATTGCCAGGTTTAACCCTACTATGTCTGGAAGACTTCACTGCATTTTTCTTGCTTTTGAATGTAGAAAGCACTGATTGAATCTTGACGCCGCACATGTAGATTTTGAAGAGTGTGTCATGCTTGTTTCCTTCAGCCAGCAATAATGTAATCAGTTCTCTTAGTCCTTATAGAAGGGTGAGTGGTGGGTGCCATCTCTTCTTTCTTCAGGTAACAACAGAAACAACCAGTATAAACCAAATAAAGATGTAACACCAGCCCATCATGGGACACACTTGCACAAACTCATATCAACCCTGTAACATTTTAGATTTGCCATCTAACTTATCAAAGTGTCTTTGAGCATCAGGGAAAAATATGGTACCCTCAGAGAAAGTCACACAAAACTAGAAAACTGTGGGAATTTGGGTCTGTCTGACACTTTTTTTTTTCTTTGTTTAGCATGGATGGCATTCTGCTTCACAACTTATCGTGGTAGTGATTATGATTGGCAGCGTCTGTTTAAACGTTAAGAGGGGTTGCACTGAAAGTTAACAAATCAATTTGTCCTGTCTGCCCTGCGCTTGGTGGCACGCGGACGCCTTGTGACTGTGATGCGGTGTCCTATCTAGACAGCTTGACCCATTTTGAGACAAAAGATTGGCTCTGGCGGGTGTGGGAGATGAAATCTCGAGGCTTGCTGACAGCTGCTAATGGTTGGAATGCGTGGATTGCACTTCTGTAGGCCGTCATGTGGTGAGATGACTGCTCTGAAACACCCTGGCAGCATTGTCAAGGCTCAGCTTGCATTTTCCACCAGCGTCTGTGGCCTGAAGGTCAGGATTAACCACGAAGAAATTCCAAATGTGATGAGTCTACAAAGTGTCACGAGGGTTGCTTTTTCCATTATGTAGACCTTTCATAACTTTCATAAATTTACACAAAACCTGCTTAAAGTATTTTTATATTGATTTATTTGGATGAATTCGCTGTTTTAATGGTATCTCATTACATGCATCTCTTTAGGAGAAAAAAAAAAGCATTTTGATGCAAATGGTGTTTTGAAACAACTCTAGACAAGTTTATTAAACATGTCTGAGGTGCTGTCAATTCATTTGAAAAGCAGGCATTGTCCCTACCCTTCAAATTGCACAAGAAACATTGTTATTGGAGCTCAGAAGAGCCGCAACATCCTGCATTTGCAATCAGAGGCAAATCGAAGAGCTTTTGTGAGAAATGTGCCTTTCATTGTGCAAATGCTACACATTGTTGTTTTCCCAAAGATCTTCCATCTGCTGAGGAAGTAGTTGTCAATTTTTCATTTAACAAAACTTAGCAGTGAATCATGTCACCATAGATGTGGTGGGTGTTGCATCTGTGCATAGCAAATACTAAGCAGCTGAATGGGATGCCAAACCTGCTGCTTGGTAGACATTGAAGTGTTAATTGCTGTAACAGACAGTTGTCACTCTTAGGTCTCATTCATGAGTAAGAGTGATGGAGAGGACATTTCGAAGACAATGCAGATACACTTAGCAGACCAGTGTGTAAGCCGAAGGATCTCTGAGAGAGCAGCATTAACCTTTGTGCCATCATGGGGCACCATGCACTTACTTGCTAAGGCTGTTTATGTTTGCTGCCATGGAGGCATTAGTTTCATGATTTTCAAGTGGGACATTCAGAAAACGTTTCTATCATCTAAATTCTCTTTCAACTTGGATCATCTAAATTCTCTTTCAACTTGGAATGCACCTCCTCCTGTCCTTTTAGTTTTTTGCTGGGGAGCTGCCAAAGAGAAATTCTTGGTGATGTGATGCTTTCCTGTTCTCTGCTGTATATGAACTCATGGCACCTTAAAATAAAGAAGCAGGATTCTCTTGGTCAAAATGTTAAGAGCTCAGTTAAATAGCCATGCATGATGTCTACATCAGAGCTCCCTGACACATGACCCACTCTTCTCTCCTAATTGAGAAGACTAGTTATGGTGATTTGATTATCCATTTCTTAGACTTTTAAAACTTTTGGCAAACTTTTTGTTTATTTGTAATTGAGTTGATTCAGTGTTATCGATGAGTAGGCCCACTCATTAATGAGTCACCTTTTCTTGGTTGATGATCAGCAAACCAACATGAAGTGTCGACTGTATAAGATTAGGATAGAATCTTATATCCTCTTACACCAAGCTCCAGGTTTTCCTGCCATTGCAGAACAATCATGTCATTAATATTATCAGTTCAGATGCAATTACTTACCTTTATTTTTTTCATCTACTGCGACAAAACACCTCAAACAGTATGAAGAGATGCATCACCAGCTAACTTCATGGAACAAGGTTGAGTCAAATTTAGCAGTCTTTTAGTTTCCAGGAGTCTGGACCATACAGGAGCTGTTTGAATCCTTATAGTCTGTTTTGGCTGCAGAAATGCACTAGAAAAAAGTTTGACAATCAATCAATCAGTCAACATTTATTTATATAGCACATATTCATACAAAAAAATGTAGCTCAAAGTGCTTTACAAAATGAACAGAAAAATAGAAGACACAATAAAAAATAACCATAAGTCAACATTAATTAACATAGAATAAGTAAGGTCCGATGGCCAGGGTGGACAGAAAAAACAAAAAAAAACTCCAAAGGCTGGAGAAAAAATAAAATCTGTAGGGGTTCCAGACCACGAGACCGCCCAGTCCCCTCTGGGCAATCTACCTAACATAAGTCAAACAGTCCTCTTTGTATTTAGGGTTTTCATGGAAGGACCTGATGATGATGGTCACGTAGACTTCTGGCTTTCAGTCCATCATTGTTGGTGCATCATGATGCTTTGAGTAGGTGGTGGTGCAGGCCGCCACCACAAAGAAACCGGAAAAAGAAACAGAAGAGAGAGTAAGGGTCAGTACGGATTTTAGAGCCACTATGAATAGTTATTATGATGAATTGAACATACAGAGTATCAGTATTAAGTTAAAGTGAAGTTATGAGAAGGCCATGTTAAAGTAATATGTTTTCAGCAGTGTTTTAAAGTGCTCCACTGTATTTGCCTGGCGAATTCCTATTGGCAGGCTAGTCCAGATTTTAGGTGCATAACAGCAGAAGGCCGCCTCACCACTTCTTTTAAGTTTAGCTTTTGGAATTCTAAGGAGACACTTATTTGAAGATCTAAGGTTACGATTTGGAATATAAGGTATCAGATATTCCGATATATAAGATGGAGCGAGATTATTCAAGGCTTTATAAACCATAAGCAGTATTTTAAAGTCAATCCTGAATGACACAGGTAACCAGTGTAGTGACATCAAAACTGGAGAAATGTGCTCGGATTTTCTTTTCCTAGTTAGGATTCTAGCAGCTGCATTCTGCACTCGTTGCAAGTGATTTATGTCTTTTTTGGGTAGTCCTGAGAAGAGTGCGTTACAGTAATCTAGTCGGCTGACAACAAACGCGTGAACTCATTTCTCAGCATCTTTCAATGATATAAGAGGTTGAACTTTAGCTATGTTTCTTAAGTGAAAAAATGCTGTCCTAGTGGTCTGATGAATATGCGATTTAAAATTCAGATTACAGTCAACGGTTACCCCTAAATTTTTTACTTCCATCTTAACTTTTAATCCTAGTGCATCAAGTTTATTTCTGATAACCTCATTGAATCCATTATTGCCAATTACTAAAATTTCAGTTTTCTTTATTTAGTTTGAGAAAATTACTATTCATCCATTCAGAAATACCAGTAAGACATTGTGTTAGTGTATCGAAAGAGTCGGAGTCATCAGGTGCTATTGATAAGTACAGCTGTGTGTCATCAGCATAGCTGTGGTAGCTCACGTTGTGCCCTGAGATAATCTGACCTAACGGAAGCATGTAGATTGAAAAGAGCAGCGGACCCAGGATAGAGCCTTGTGGAACACCATATTGGATATCATGTGTCTTTGAGATGTGATTACCACAACTCACAAAGAATTTTCTACCTGCCAGGTAGGATTCAAACCAATTTAAGACACTGCCAGAGAGGCCCACCCATTGACTAAGGCGATTTCTAAGAATATTATGATCAATGGTGTCAAATGCGGCACTCAGATCTAAGAGAATGAGAACAGATAAGTGGCCTCTGTCTGCATTTACCCGCAAGTCATTTACTACTTTAACAAGTGCAGTTTCTGTGCTGTGATTTGTTCTGAAACCTGACTGAAATTTATCAAGAATAGCATGTTTATTGAGGTGGTCATTTAACTGCAAAATGACTGCCTTCTCTAGAATTTACTTAAGAAGGGCAGGTTAGAGATGGGTCTAAGACAAGAACCTTTGAGAAGATCACATGACATTGCATCCTGGTGATTTGTTCCTGCCTTGGAATATATGTTGCTGGGATAGGCTTCAGCTCCTGCAATGTCATGAATAGCACCTGGCCTACTAATATAAGCTATTCAGGGCTGTCCACATTGCAGGGAAGGGGGCTAGAATGGCATTCTTGGAGATGTTAGTAGGAATGAATGGAAGATACGAAAGGGATGGACAGGCGTTCTTGGAGCTGATAAGTCTGCTATATCTTCTCAGAACATAAGTGATCAGAACATAAGTGATATTCTGTCTGTCTTTTTCTTATGCTGTGTCTCATAGGTGTGCATCTTGACCAGCATCCTCATTAACAGCCCAACAAAGCTTCATCTCTCAGGCTGCCCAGAAGGCCTGAACTTTTTGCGCAGCAACTCCTCTTTCAGTAAAGCCCTTTAATTTGGTCTTAGCGGTACCAGTTTTTGTAGGGTGAGAAGAAGTGTTAATTTCAGATTATCAAAAAGTGAAGTATTTTTTTACCTAAAGGAATTAGGATGATGTCTAATTTACACTCTTCTTTCTTAACCCAAAAATAGGAAGAAGGTAAAAGAAAACAAGTCAGTAGTCAATGACTGAGTGTTCCATTTGTGTTTTTGGTTTAAAATTGATTGCTTAGAATAGCAATAGTCTGGGGATTATAAAAAATGAAACCTCCCTCAGCTGGAAAGGTTTATGCAAAATAAGAGTGGATATCCTAGCTGCAAAGTCAGCTCCATTTAGGTTTCAATAAACGTTGGCTGCAGCTTCAGCATGTAACTAAATTTCATTGTCCACTACACTGAGAGTGTGGAGCAAAATGTACAAGTGCAACATGGGAAAATGTCTTGAAAAGAAGAGACAATCCTATGAATTTAACTTTAATTTGATTTCATTCCATTTTAATTTGGCTTCCACCATGTTTCTGTCAGGTATCCCAAATGTTTTATACTCTGCAAGCTGTAGAAGGTGACTGACGTTTGTGCAATGAGAGCTTCGGCCACCTTGCATTTCCAGCACTTTTTATGCAGTGCGTCACATCTGTTAGTGGGCTGTTTGTGTAGAGAAACTCTCTTTTGACATTGTTCATGCAAATACAGTGCCAACCGAAAGGAAAGACTGTTCTTCTATGACATGTTGGGTGCAGTGCTGGCAGCTTTTATTAGAGGAACAGAAGAAAGTGAGTTCATGTTTTTAGTATACTGCATTCCTAATGCAGGGCATGCCATGTTTTAATAAACGGGGTCCACAAGAGACTTCATGTGACATTTTTACTTTTAGACTGGAGTGGTGAGATGGTGGTGAGGGGGTTGCTTTGCACAAAAGCCAACTGTTAGTGGCCGTTAGCTTTTGCGCCAGAGTTAAGCAGCGTGGTGCTATCTGGAACACCCTGTGAGTATTTTAACAGCACACAGCTTTAGATTACTCAGGGACATTTCACAAATTTGAATTTACTGTCCTTTATAGCAGTGAGTGGCAACATGCACATGTGTGCCAACAGATTTAAAGTTATCTAGCGGCAGTGTCTATTAATTCATTCATTCCTGGACATGTTCAGTACATGTGACAGTGCTATGACATGATAATGGTAAACTTATTTTTACCAACAGTGGATGCACAGAGGAGTACATAGTGAAAACAATGACTTGTACAACTTTAATGTTCAGAAACCATTAAGAAGCCTTACAGAATGTCAGGATATAGCACGATGTGTGGAGTACAAATCCAAGGAGGTTATGCTCAAGCTTTGTAATGCACTGGTGAGGCCTCATCTTGAGTACTGTGTGCAGTTTGGGTCTCCAGCGCTACAAAAAGGACATAGCAGCACTAGAAAAGGTCCAGAGAAGAGCGAGTCGGCTGATTCCAGGGCTAAAGGGATGAAGTTTAAAAGAGCTGAGCCTTTTCAATTTAAGCAAAAGAAGATTAAGAGATGACAGGATTGAAGTATCCAAAATTATGAAAGGAATTAGTACAGTGGATCGAGACTGTTACTTTAATATGAGTTGATTAAGAACACAGAGACACAGTTAGAAACTTGTTAAGGGTAAATTTTGTACAAACATTAGGAAGTTTTTCTGTACACAGAGAACCATAGACACTTGGAATAAGCTACCAAGTAGCGTGGTAGACAGTAGGACTTTAGAGACTTGACGTTGTTTTGGAAGAACTAAGAGGATAGGACTGGTTAGCTTTGTTGGGGTGCATGGCCTCTTCTCAACCAGATTGTTCTAATGTTTAGTTGGGTAGTAACATGCTTGTATAAAGCTAGGCATTATGCAGTGTTACTGGAAAAGTGGCTTGCATTTTTGATACACCCACCCACACAAAGTTTTCTTTTATCCTGATATTTTTTTCTTCTCCACAAAAAGGTGAGGCTTGGCTTTTGTGAGTCCTAAACTGCTGTCAATACTTCTTGATTAGAGTCCAGTTGTCTTCCTCATTGTAATGAACAAAACCAGTTTGGACAATGGAAAAGTGGACTACTAATTTAAAACTTACACCTAGGGTTTGAATCCCACATCCAGGTGTTGTGTTCTCCCTGTGTTGGAGTGGGTTATTGTCTTGCATCCCTATAGAGGTGCAGGTTTTGCTTGACGATTCTAAACTGGCTGCTGTTTGATTGTGGATGTGCGCATGAGTGGGCTCTGTGATGGTTGGATTAAGGGGGTTTTGAGTTTGTTGTGTTATTTTAGTGCCCTGTTAAATGGCATTGTCTGGGGACACCAAGCCTTAAATGGAGTTTGCTTTTGCTTTTAGTTCTGTTTTCACAGGTTGTAAGTGGTATATGGGTGGCACACCAGTGTAGTGGTTAGTACTGCTGATTCATAGATCCAGTGATCTGAATTTTATTTTCATTCTTCGTTTATCTATTTGGCCTTTCTTCAAGGTATCACAGGTTCCTCGTACATCCCTGATGTCCATGTTAGGTTAAAAGGCAATTCCAGATTGGCCCCCTGTGGGTTTGTGCGAGAGTAAAAGTACTGATAGAGTGGCACACCAATCATAATTGTTTTGTACCTTGTAATCAACTGCAGTTGGTCTACCTCAAAGCTTGATGGACTGAATGATCTCCTCACATTTGACAAATATCTTATGTTCTTATAATGGGAAAGTCATCCTATATATTTGAAATGACCAAAATAAGAGCCAAAGAGAGTTTTTTTTTCTTGTTTTTAAAAATAACTCATGTTGTTTTCCCATTGCTCATTTCTTCATATTTACTTAAAATGTGTAAAAATAATGCTAAATTAAAATGTGACGAGTGTCATTTCATATACAAGCTTCCATTCATTTTCTGACCTGATTAATCCAGTTCAGTGTCGCTGCAAGCTGGCGTTTATGATGGCAGCATCTAGTGCATGGCATGAACCCACCGTGGGCAGGCGCACTTACACGCTTAGCACACACATTGTGTGTTTTCTCACAGCAGGAATTTTTTTCAGGGACTTTTTAGAAACTCATGAACTTTTGTAGCATTCTCACTGCAGGAACTGGCCAGGCTAATTACATTTTGTTGAACCAGGAACCATTGTGGGTGGGACTCGGGTAACGTAATCTACTGAGTGGTTCACCACAAATCTCCTAGTAGTTTGGAGAATTATTGGTGAAAATGGAGCACCACACTCTTCACAGTCTCTTCCCTGGTGCACTGCTCCAAGCACCACATTTAAGTAGTAATCTCCACAATGAAGTCACAATTACTTTGAAGCAATGAGGTGGGAGAGGTACCTCATGAACTTCCAGTCGTGCCTCACTTCACACCGCTTCACTCATCATAGCTTCCTGCCTGGTGCTCCACATCATGCACCACATTAAAGCAATAATCTCCCCCATAAACCCCTGATACATTTCGCACCACATTGCCCTTCTTTGCATTCCTTCTGTGAGGTGGAATGACAACACATGAAAATGGCCGGGTCCTGCAAGTGACCTAAGGCCTATATCATACAGGAGCTCTTTGGTTCCTAAGAAAATTCCTATTATGACAAACACTCCTATGAACACGGAGAAAA